>NW_007378003.1:41218-126664 GCF_000475195.1 Diaphorina citri | reverse complement strand
CAAACAAAATTAAACTTGAAGAAGTTTTAGAGGGAAAGTATCTCAAAAACAAAGCCTCTAGAAGGCTCTTTTTTAAAGAGGTTTGACAGAGGGAACTGTAACTGCTAAGGTCTTATCGTCCCGAAATCGAAGAGAGAAGGAAGACAGGATAGGAGAAATCCAGCCGTTCCGAGAACGAACATTATCCCATCAGGATAAAATCCGCCCCGGGCGGGAATCGAACCCGCGGCCTAGCGCTTACAAGGCAGACGCACTACCAACTAAGCTGGCTAGAAGGCTTTTAAATATGTACGAGTAAATGGCATTATGTATGACCATCTATAAACGCATTATTATGTATGAAACATTTTACATTATGTAGATTGTAGACCATCTATAAACAATTTTCAAGAGATTTAACGTCCCTGTATAACTGCCAAGGTTTTTGCTGACGGGGGCTTTATTATTCATTCAGCAAACAAACTCCCCGCCTCCTCACATGAACTTCATCCAGCAGCACGCGGTAGGGTGACTATCCAGATACCAAACACGCGCACTTTACTTAACTTTAGTGATTATTTTTTTAAATTTACATTTATTTATCTAAATATATAAAAGAGAAATATGGACGGGTCATGTATGTTTGTAAGTATTTCTGTCCGAATTGTTTAGAGAAAACTACGATAGATATCAAAAAAGTGTAAACGAAGACCCCCAGTAAAATTGTTTTAAATAAAATTTCACAATACAGAGATCTTTCACAATAAAGATTAATGGGGAAGTAGAAGGAAAAAAGGACTCACCATAACAGTTCTCGCTTTCATAGCAATCAAATAGAGCACATGTACAAGAAGCAAGCAGAACGCCTGGTTAGTATAAATACTAGACGAGTTAGTCTTAGCTCTGAGTAGTCCCAGTAGTAGAGTAGCGATAACCAGAGCCACTATGGCTAGACTGAACCCAATCCAGGTGGCTAGATCCTCGTAAGGACTCATTTCCAAGATGAAGTTAGAATCTAGGAGGTCCACTAGGACAGCGTAGGTGGAGAGTTGATTGCATGTGCAGTTGACTAGGATGGGATCGGTAGACCGCCACCAATCTGAAATAGAATTGAATACAAGGGTGTTTTATTAAAGGTCCTGCGACAAACTTCCAGGTTTATCTCTGTATTGTGATATTTTAGATCTCTGTATTGTGATATTTTATTCCAAACAATTTTACTGGGGGTCTTCTGTATGATTTAGCCCTAAACTTGGCAGAGATTTTTTTCATCTTGGCAGAGATCAATTCTTTATGTGAGTCTGGAGTAATTTGTGTGAACAGCACGAGGTTCAAACTTATACAGAACTGTTCAGCAGAAAGTCCACTAGAGGTTCCTTTTTTTTCTAAAAATATTGACGCGGTTCATCTACAGACGCCATTAAAGTGTGAAAAGTGTCGCAATTTGAATGTATCCTATGGAGGTGAGTGTAGGGATGACTATAAATCACATTTTTGCACACTGAGCCGTCTATGGCTATACCCATCCGAAAAGTGTCGCAATTTGAATGTATCCAAATGGATAAGGGTTAAGAATATTTTGCTCTATGGAGGTGAGTGTAGGGATGACTATAAATCCCATTTTTGCACACTGAGCCGTACATGAGCCGTCTATACAAGCAGAGCTTGTGCCACGGATGGGGAAAAACTTGACCAATAATAACTAACGACTTGGGGAATAATAATTTCACTTACCGGTATCATAAGGTAACTCTGTCTTGCATCCAATCCGGGTCCATTCTCTATTCTCCTGGGACCATCGTACACACTGAGGATTAGACTTGGAACTGAGTGGGGTTTGCCACAGCCAAAGCCTCACTCTGATAGGCTGATCTAGAGGTGTTTGGTTGTTCAGCACGGAGACTGTTTTCACCTGTGAAGGATAAATAAGAATGACAAACTAGTAGTTCTGTGAACTGTAGACCTCACTCAAACTCTTTTGCCAACCTGAGACGAATGTACGTATGGATGCAATTCACATGTATCGAAATAGAAAAGAAGGTACCTATACCTAGTATCTATATCTACCTATGGTGCGTCTTAACGGTCTTACGTAATAAAGAGGATAGAGACCAGGTTATCACTCAAAAGATTTGAAGAATGGTTGGTCTTTTTCAAATTATTACAAGTACATACAAGACGAGTATTGTTTATCCCCCCCCCCCAATACCTGAGACGAATGTACGTATGAATGCAATTCACATGTATCGAAATAGAAAAGACGGTCTTACGTAATAAAGAGGATAGAGACCAGGTTTTATTTACAATCACTCGAAAGATTTGAAGAATGGTTGGCCTTTTTCAAAACAATAGATTTACCAAGAATTGGGATTTTTTGACAAAATTTATATCGGAACAAATATTCAAACAAACAAGCCTTTTTCAAAACAATAGATTTACCAAGAATTGGGATTTTTTGACAAAATTTATATCGGAACAAATATTCAAACAAACAAACAAACAAACAAACATACATACCTGTCCATCTTCGGATCTCTTGTCCACGGATATGACCAGAGATAACACAGGAGAACCCAAAACGAGTGATACTCCCCATCGTGACGTCACCGTATCATCTACATCTAACGGCATTAGAGTGCCCAGCTCCTTGTATTGCGTGTAGCCTATCACTGCTGTGTCTCCTGGAAAGACAAAAGGGGCCACATTATTACTGGTTCATAGAGAGCCATGATTAATATTGTAAAAATTATGAAAAAGAAAAAAGACACCCTCCTCGAGAATGATGATTTCCAAGGGAATGATGGTTTTGCTCATTTGCTGTGATGTGCTACCAGTTATAAACTGGCAACTGCTTTGTTATTAAATAAATTCTGCTGTGTCTCCTGGAAAGACAAAAGGGGCCACATTATTACTGGTTCATAGAGAGCCATGATTAATATTGTAAAAATTATGAAAAAGCAAAAAGACACCCCCCTCGAGAATGATGATTTCCAAGGAATTTGCATCACAGCAATTTGCTTATTTCTGTTAAGTGCTACCAGTCATAGACTGGCAACTGCTTTATTTGTTATTAAATAAATGTTTCTCTCTTAAATCAGCCAGCAGCGATAGCAGGTTCAGTTTAACAGTTCCTCATGGACCACTGAAGTTAAGTAATGTTGTGCGTGGTTGGTAACGGAATAGGTGACTTGACAGGCTGCTGGCTTTTCCCGGCCCACTCAGGCTGGGAGAGGTCAATATGAGAAGGCAGGTAACTTGTCGTCGAATGGAAGGTAAAACCCCCCGTCACTGAAAAGCTTAGCTGGAAGAGACACAATACTTCCCATTTAGGTGCTGGTTCAACACGAGAAAGTTGAAATATTTGCATATTTGCAATCGAAAATCGAGTACAAATTTTCGTCGATGGTGAGTATCGAACTCGGGACCTTCTGCATGACAAGCAAGCGCGTTACCACTCGAACAACCGTGCCATTTTAAACTCATTTCCGAGTGTAACTTACCCTTCAATTCATCCACACTCAGTTCCCCATGGTCTATATTGTCAATGCCGAGTAGATTGAGTGGCACCAAGACATGGGAGTGAGGATCAAACTTGTTTTTATCCTGCAGATAGTTGTTGTACTTGGGAAATATAACAGACGGGAGACCACGCTCTCTAGAGTGTGAAGACTTGAGGGCAGCAGGTTGAAGTGGCTGGGATAACACTTGGGAGTTGTCCGGAATGATAACCTGGTGGGGATAGTAATAAAATTATGAATCTAGTTTTCTAATAAATCAGTCGAAAAATAAAAGTTTGTCACATTTTACCCGAATGAAATAGTCAAATTCAAGCCTGGAAATTGAAGTTTACAACCGAGGTACCTGGAATAAAAAATGCCAACCTCACTTGAGTGGGTAAAAGTAAAGAAGAAAACTCAAATTCGAAGCCTCTGCTGAGATTTATCTTACGAGGCAAGCTCCTTAACACTAAGACTTAACAAAAGTTTGTCACATTTTACCCGAATGAAATAGTCAAATTCAAGCCTGGAAATTGAAGTTTACAACCGAGGTACCTGGAATACAAAATGCCAACCTCACTTGAGTGGGTAAAAGTAAAGAAGAAGACTCAAATTCGAAGCCTCTGCTGAGATTTATAAACTCTTAACCTCCCACTTACGAGGCAAGCTCCTTAACACTAACACTTAACATTCCGTACAAAAAAGGACTTACCTTCTCAATGGTCAAATAAGTGTCGACACCCTCTCGAATCGAACCATCCGACTCGAATCCAAACAGACTCCTGGCGTCCACAATGACAAAAAAGGACTTACCTTCTCAATGGTCAAATAAGTGTCGACACCCTCGCGAATCGAACCATCCGACTCGAACCCAAACAGACTCCTGGCGTCCACAATATCCACTCCTAAGGCCATATTTGGTGCCACTACCTCAAATGGATCCGTATAGGTATCCTGCTGACTTGTAGTGAGAGAGATGAGGTATTGGTTGAACGTATGAACTAGAGTGCTAGGTGAATCATTGAGAGGAGTAAGCGTTGCGATTCGGGACCAATGTGCTTTCTCTTCCTCAGAGAGGAGACGGGAAGCTGTGTGAACCTGGGAAAAAAGGAGAATGGGAGACATACAGGACCTATTAGACTCCAAACAACACTCTCGTACAGGGATAACCAACAGCTGAAATCAAGGATAATTTATTTTTATTTCAACGTTTAAACCTTAATCTTTTAATAACTACAATGCATTCAGAGATACGTCGGAAGTCGAAGCTCTCAGTAGTAGTAGTAGTAGTAGTAGTACCTCTCATAGAAATATTAGAAAAATTCTAAGGATGCCTTTGGGATTGATTTTATTGTCGCCGAATGGAGACTTTCCATCTTCCAATCAAGAGTATTTCATCACAATGAAGTTGACAAACAATATTTCATGATTGGCTAATTAATAAAAAGTTCAATGGCGACTTTCATTGGTTATACCTACTTCCACTTTATAGGCCTTTAGCGAGTTTATGAACAAGGTTAGGCTAAACTATGCTTGAAAAGAAAATCAAATTTCTAGCTCAAGCCTGGACTAGCGGGTATACCTAAGCCTAGCCCGGTCCTATTCATAAACGCCAACTTAAGCCAAAGTTTGTGATCTAAATAACATCACACTTATGTGGTCAATAGCGCCTGCAACCCCTTTAATTACAAAACGCACACCCTAGCCAACTTACTATATTCTGCACGAAATCCTTGTCCTGACTATGCGTCAGATTGAGTCCGCTCTGTTCAATTTCATAGCGTAACAACCGCTGTAACAACTGTTCCGCAATCAACACATCCGAACCGTGCAATCGTCTCAACGTTCTCACCGCTTTACGCATGGACGCTGAGCTTTCCACCGCTACGAACGTTGTAACTGTGACGTCACCAGTTTCTAACTGGCCAAGTAGTTTCCGAAGAGTTACGAACTGATCCGAAGTGCAGTTGAACATGTCGGGCGTGTGCCAGCCGGGCGTGTTGTCATCGCAGGAACGAGAGGCTTTGCCTGAGGAGGGAGGGAAAGGTGAGATTAAAACATGTCGGGCGTGTGCCAGCCGGGCGTGTTGTCATCGCAGGAACGAGAGGCTTTGCCTGAGGAGGGAGGGAAAGGTGAGATTAAAAAATGTAAAAGTAATACTAGAGGAATTTCAATTGTGTTAAGCATGAAAACTTCTCAGTCTTGTCACAAATTTTGTTCCTGAAATCCATACTCCACTCTACATTTTATAACTTGACTTGATCCACAAATGTCCAGATCCGAAGTCCACAGCGCAGCGTTAACTATTTCATACACCACCGAGGTTGAACATGTCGGGCGTGTGCCAGCCGGGCGTGTTGTCATCGCAGGAACGAGAGGCTTTGCCTGAGGAGGGAGGGAAAGGTGAGATTAAAATTAATGTAAGTAATACTAGAGGAATCTCAATTGTGTTAAGCATGAAAACTTGTCAGTCTTGTCACAAATTTTGTTCCTGAAATCCATACACCACTCTACATTTTATAACTTGACATGTCGGGCGTGTGCCAGCCGGGCGTGTTGTCATCGCAGGAACGAGAGGCTTTGCCTGAGGAGGGAGGGAAAGGTGAGATTAAAAATGTAAGTAATACTAGAGGAATTTCAATTGTGTTAAGCATGAAAACTTGTCAGTCTTGTCACAAATTTTGTTCCTGAAATCCATACACCACTCTACATTTTATAACTTGACTTGATCCACAAATGTCCAGATCCGAAGTCCACAGCGCAGCATTAACTATTTCATACACCACTGAGGTTGATTTATCCTCAAAATACGGGGACTAGTTTATAGGTCCTGTGGTGTAGGAAAATGAATAAGCACTATTGCTATTAATATTTATTGCATTGTGCTTATTCGTTAAAAGCAGAGATAACTCTTTGAAAGGCTACTAGCAATCTACACTGGCTAGGGTTAGCTTTTCTAATCCCTGTTAGTCCCACAGCTAGACACTAGTCTACTCTCTGTTGAACGTCCCCTAGCCAGATGTGGTATTCAAATTTTTGGCATTAATTAGTGTACCAGTACATTATCATAAGTGTCATTATTATTACTATCATTGTGCTTATTCGTTAAAAGCAGAGATAACTCTTTGAAAGGCTACTAGCAATCTACACTGGCTAGGGTTAGCTTTTCTAATCCCTGATAGTCCCACAGCTAGACACTAGTCTACTCTCTGTTAAACGTTCCCTAGCCAGATGTGGTATTCAATTTTTGGCATTAATTAGTGTACCAGTACATTATCATAAGTGTCATTATCATTACTATAAAAATAACACTCAGGCTGGGCGGGGTCAATACTTACCCTATCGAAATAATCCACAGTGACCGAATGCCAGGCACCATCATTCAGAGGATCTGCAGAGGACGCTGTTACCATGGCAACTTCAGAGCCTAGAGACCAGGAGAATTGTACTGATCGTCCTGAGTCTGTTAGTTCGAGAGCTATAAAGTCGTGACGTTCATTATACCGGCCGTTGTACAGGAGAAGTCCTGAGTCATGTAGAGTCGAGAATCTGTGGGAAATGACGACAGCGATAAAGGTAATGAGACAGAGATAAAGTTAATGAGATAGGATTAGGGTGAGAAAAATGTATCAGGACACGAGGTACACAACAGGGTTGCCTGGAAGAAACTGACAAGAAATGCTGACCCTATTTAAATAGGAAAAGGCTAGGAAGGAGAGAGAGATAGGATTGGGATAGAAAATTTATCATCTAGGTGGTCTAGTGGTCAAGACGATCGTCTGGTAATCAAGAGGGTTCAATTCCCAACCCCGTGGATTACAAGTTCAACGTTCTAGCACCACTGAGCTCATCAGAAAGTCACCTTACCTGGTTTAGTATTTTTTTTTTGTCCTGTTTAATACTTTTTTTTTAATTCACGGAACTTAAATTACTGAGGTATTGTTCGGAAATCGAAGACAGAAGGAGGAAACGGAGAAAGCCAGCCGTAGAGGACGTACCTTATCTATTTACGATAAAGTCCGCCCGGGCCGGAATCGAACTCGCGACCTAGCGCTTACAAGGCAAGAGCCATTCAAACTAATTAGGCTGAAAGGGGATTATGACAGCAGTATAAATGAGGGAGGTATATTCCATTCTAAATAACCCCCAGACGAATTGAGATCAGATTGCTCAGGATAGAGAGGAGTGACCGAAGCTGTTCTTCTCAGTTTGGGAGAAAAAGTTGAAATTACCTGTAAGGACAAAAAAGGTGGAGGACCCCTGATAACTATGATTAATACCCTTAGTTAGGTGGCTCCTGCAGCGGAAAAATGAGGAAACTAGTCCTTTCAGCCCAAGTTTTTATACTTGTTCATAAGATCCAGCCAGGGAGCAATCGTCACAAATATACCCCCCTGAGGGATTGAGGGAGCAAGTGGCGCCTGGGGAACATACGCCCTTGCAGTCACTCTTTGTGATATCCGTCTCACAATTGTCGCCTGAAAAAGCAGAAATATGTAAATATAAATTACAAAGTTACAAAAGTTTTATGAGTAGTCACCGTTAACCCAGTGGTAACGCGCTGCCATGCCATGCAGAAGGTCCAGGGTTCGATGCCCACCATCGACAAAAGTTTGTACTCGTTTTTCTATTGCAAATATTTCAACGAGTTACTTTCTGGTGTTCTCGTGTTGACACAGCACCTGAATGGGAAGTATTGTGTCTTCTCGCCCATCTGATGAGAGGCATGCTACGAATTAGCAGTTCTTTCCTTGATACGAAATAAAAACGGTACTTCAAATAATTGATGGTAAACAGGACAAGGTAAACCTTTTCCCTAACCAGCCTAGTTAGAATGGGAAGTATTGTGTCTTCTCGCCCATCTGATGAGAGGCATACTACGACACAGATCACACGAGTCCAATTAGCAGTTCTTTCCTTGCTACGAAATAAAAACGGTACTTCAAATAATAGATGGTAAACAGGGCAAGGTTTTTCCCTAACCTCTGTGTTAAGTTACCACATCATTTTCCACTTGCCAAGAACATCTCAGAATGGCCTATCTCAGCCCTGTTCATAACCACGGCCTAAAGTGTAGCACGTCTGCCTTGTAAACGCTAGGTAGCGGGTTCGATTCCCGAGGTTCTTTCTTACCTATAAATCCTTTAGGACAAACACACGTGTATCCTCCCTCCTTGGAATAGCACTCTCCTCCATTCTGGCAAGGGTTAGAATAACACAGGTTAACTTCAGCATCACACAGGTACCTCTCTTTGCCTCCTGAAATTCGCAAACAAATAAACCTTGTCAAATCGGAAACGAAGAGAAAAATCGAAGAAATGTTCTTTGAAACAAAGCTGAAAATTACAGTTGGCGACCAGAAAGCACGCTCAAAGCACCAGATCCTAATGATTCACTGAAGTTAAGCAACGTTGGACGTGGTTAGTATCGAGTCCAAGCCGTCATAGAACTTATCGGGATGTACCTATTAAGTGATTTAAGTAAGTGGGGAACATTTTGTGACAGGAATTTACACAAGTAAGTATGATACTAACTTACTTTCCGTTCCTCTTTTTTATCATCAAATCTTTCTTCTCCAGGTATGATTAAACCAATTAAAATGCCTTTTATTTGAAGTAAGTATGATAATTAACACAATTAAATGCCTCATAATTAAAAAATCAACGGACCTGTAAATCCAGGTGGACACACACAGGCAAACGTGGACACAGGATAAATGGGTCGAAACAGAACACTGTCCGAAGCCACAAACCCTGACGCATTGCCGAACTTGAGCACAGTCACACATTGTTCATAATTCAGACAGGGTTCTTGTACACAGAGGTTGTCGTCGAATGGTAACACCTGTAGAATGGAATAGATTATAATATAATAGAAGATATATCAATTAATCAAATCATGAATTATTTGTGGTGAAGCAGAGAGCTTCTTCACAAATTTTGTGGACATCACAGCATTACTAAGTGCCTCCTTTACTATTAATTCTCATTTAGTGCCACCTTTACTATTAATTCTCATTATTAGGAACATTTCAGTCATAATTAGGAACCCAATTTCTGCTTTCTAGGTGTTGTGGTTCTGGAGGTAGACCGATCAGTGTGTGAGTGCATCTCGCTTTCATGTATGTAAAGATTTTCCTCGATTTTCAAAACAAAAACTCACCATTAAAGTAGCCGAACTATTCTGTCCGATCTGAATGGACATGATGAACGCAAAGGGTTGATTGGTCCGCAGTGACAGTGATGTAAACCAGGGCAGCTGTACCGGTCGTAATGTGCTTTCTCTTCCTCAGAGAGGAGACGGGAAGCTGTGTGAACCTGGGAAAAAATGAGAATGTTTATAAAGTAATCTTCTAAGGATGCCTTTGGGATTGATTTTATTGTCGCCGAATCCACCTTCCAATCAAGAGTATTTCATCACAATGAAGTTGACAAAAAATATTTCATGATTGGCTAATTAATAAAAAGTTCAATGGCGACTTTCATTGATTATACCTACTTCCACTTCCTTGGAGTCGAGGACATACGAGGAGGTGTTGGCGCAGAACGTGCCCAGTGTGGAGCCGTGACGAACCACTAGCTCGGTGTCGCATTCATCGATACTCAGTGTGGCACTCTGTAATCATACAAGTTTGATACAATCATTAATCTAATGTGGAATAGAATAGGTAGTTATTGTTTATACTGTCGTTCTGCAGTGTAAAATCTCTTTTTATACAATTCTGCTGTTATTGTAGCGGCTTCAGCTGTAGCCGAATGGTGATGGCAGAATAAAGGAAAGATTTTTTTCCTGCCATACACCGCGGTGATGGTCTCTAGCCATGTTTAGTTGACTCGCTCGTGTGGCACTCTGTAATCATACAAGTTTGATACAATCATTAATCTAATGTGGAATAGAATAGGTAGTTATTGTTTATACTGTCGTTCTGTGGGGATTCAGCTAAAACTTACCTGTACGGTAGCTAGACGCGCTAGTATGCCTCTGTTCAGATAGACACGTTCCTGTAGGAACTGGGGATTCAGCTAAAACTTACCTGTACGGTAGCTAGACGCGCTAGTATGCCTCTGTTCAGATACACACGTTCCTGTAAGAACTGGGGAGGATAGAAGGTGCCATCCGAGGCGCGAGCTGAGAAACTAACGTTGAGAATACGAGAAGTGACGTCTGTGTCATCCTGGAAATAAAATATGAGGTACAAATAATTATGTATCGAATCGAAAATCGAATCATGAAAAAGTAATTGTTTGTGGTAAAACAGACCTTTTTCACATTTTTGTGGATATCACAGCATTACTAAATGCCTCCTTTGCAATGAATTTCCCATATTTCGATTATCTTTTTACACTGGTAATGCCTACCACTGGTGACCTCACGAGGCTGAGTGCACCCCGTATTCCAAACACAGAGTCGAAAAAACTCCGACCCTGCCGGAAATCAAACCGGGGATCTCCGAAGTGCAAGCCTACCCACTCAGCCATGAAGGTTGCTATTCTGATTCTTACCTGAATGCTAAACAGGTATATATTCTCTCTCGGGCACGGAATAATAGCAGCCAGTCCATCCATGAAGAAGTTGAGCAGGGGAGATAGGAAGGCCTCCTTGGTCATGTCATCAAGTCGTACGGTGATGGAATTAAACAACATCTCATCCGACTCGCTCGTCCTGAACCGCAGTCAACCATTGTGCTTATTCGTTAAAAGCAGAGATAACTCTTTGAAAGGCTACTAGCAATCTACACAGGCTAGGGTTAGCTTTTCTAATCCCTGTTAGTCCCACAGCTAGACACTAGTCTACTCTCTGTTAAATATCCCCTAGCCAGATGTGGTATTCAAATTTTGGCATTAATTAGTGTACCAGTACACTATCATAAGTGTCATTATCATCACTTTACTTTAGGGAGAAACCATCTCGTCTGTCACCAGCCTGACTTGTAGAGTCATTGAGGCTTTCACTTCATTCAGACCGTCTGAGACTGAGACATCCATGACTGCTTGCTTGGGAACGTTGGTGTTTAGCTGAGGCGATAGACTTAGCTGTGAATGACAAATAGGACACACATTATAACACATACGAGGGTAAAGGGGATTATTATTTAATATACCTTATTTATACTGTCGGCTAAGACTAAAAAGTCCCATCATGCCAACAGTTCAAAGAGGGGTTTTACTCATCCATTCGGCATCAAGCTGCCCTTCTCACATGAACCTCAAACAGTTTGAGTGGGGCCAGAAAAAGTCAGCCGTACGAGATGCCCAGATGGTCAGCCATCCGAATATCAATCACGCAGAACCCCGATTCAATTTATTGATCCATTGGGACGTGGTGGATTTCAAATGGTGTGGTGGTTAGCAAAGGCGGACTTTGAACGTGGAAATTCTTGGTTCGAGTCTAAGTTAAATAATAAAATTTAGCGTAGTGTAATAAGCGAGGAACATTTGTGACAAGTATTTATGATTAATAAAATTCCTATTGTTGGTGCATTCAAAGTACTATCCCTACAGGTTAAAGTTCAAGGTATATTATTTATTAATCCAAGGCTTCGGAAATTCAAAGTCTCAGCTGCCTTTTTCAAAACAATAGATTTACCAAGAATTGGGATTTTTTGACAAAATTTATATCGGAACAAATATTCAAACAAACAAACAAACATACCTGTCCATCTTCGGATCTCTTGTCCACGGATATGACCAGAGATAACACAGGGGAACCCAAAACAAGTGATACTCCCCATCGTGACGTCACCGTATCATCTACATCTAACGGCATTAGAGTGTCCAGCTCCTTGTATTGCGTGTAGCCTATCACTGCTGTATCTCCTGGAAAGACAAAAGGGGCCACATTATTACTGGTTCATAGAGAGCCATGATTAATATTGTAAAAATTAAGAAAAAGAAAAAAAGACACCCCCCTCGAGAATGATGATTTCCAAGGGAATGATGGTTTTGCTCATTTGCTGTGATCAAAAGGGAAATTTCAGGCTGGTACCCTGCCTGTTTAAAGTTCCCCCAGTAAGGGGAATAGGGCAGTCAAACACCCTTAGTAGGCGTGCACAACGGAGAACCGACCATCGATCCTCACCTCGTACCAACCCAAGAGGGAATAAACAAACCACGCTAATGAATAGAAGCGTCCTTCACGGAGCCTTGACCATAGTTCCGACCCTAGCAAAAGGGAAATTTCAGGCTGGTACCCTGCCTGTTTAAAGTTCCCCCAGTAAGGGGAATAGGGCAGTCAAACACCCTTAGTAGGCGTGTACAACGGAGAACCGCCCATCGATCCTCGCCTCGTACCAACCCAAGAGGGAATAAACAAACCATGCTAATGAATAGAAGCGTCCTTAACGGAGCCTTGACCATAGTTCCGACCCTAACCTCGCAGAAAATCAAGAAATTGAGCCAACTATTTTTTCTGCGATGGTCTCCGCGAGGGTCAGTGGTAAAACTCACCAGAGGGCCACTAAAGTTCTGACTGGATGACTTGGCCAAGGTATCCACCTCATCGTCGGGCAGGGGAGGTAACTTTCTCCCCATCATTCGCATGATACTTCGCATCAAACTGGCTCGGATCCGAGGATTGCCGAAACAGTAGCCAGTCAATAGGAACCAAGCATGGAGAGGTACAGCTATAGCCATGGCGTAGGTTAGCTTGGGATCTCGCTCAGTGGCAGACACTAGCTCGAATACCCACGCAGCGACCAGCATGGGGAGAGCCACCACATTGAGCCAGAGGAGAGTTCTGGAAGATAAATAGAACAATATAAATGGATTAATAAAAGAATAGAATGATGGTGGATTTCACCAACCTTCTTTTCAGCCTCAAACAGCTCGTTAGCTTAACAGCCCTGTTAAGCCAATACAAATTAAATGGAACTTAACTGGTTGTTAGCTTAACAGGAGTTCTAATGACTGAATAAATATTGGTGAAATCCAGCATGAGACGCATAAGACCCTTTTCGATTGGGCGCTTTCATGCCGGCAGACAGGTCGTTTAACGGAGGAAATTATAATGACTGAGGCCTTATCGTCCCGAAATCGAAGAGAAAAAGAGGACATTAGAGGAGAAAGCGAAGCCAATCGAGCCTTGTCTGTTTAGGACAAACCTACTTCAAGTTACCATAGCCTGCAACGTGATGCTTGAGAGTAAACACGGGAATCGAACCCACAACCTAGCTCATACAAGGCAGGCACGTTACCTTTTCTAACATAAACTTCCCTCAAGTTACTATTGCCAGCAACGTTATGTTTGAGTGTAAACACGGGAATCGAATCCGCGAACGAGCGCTAGCAAGGCAGGCGCGCTTATCTCCAAGCTAGAAAGAGATCTAATCTGCATAAACTCACCTCAAATTTCCATAGCCTGCAACGTGATGTTTGAGTGTGAACGCGGCTCGTAGTGATAGCATGAGGAGGAATAGGTTGATAAATACTAGGAGACATACAGGACCTATTAGACTCCAAACAACACTCTCGTACAGGGATAACCAACAGCTGAAATCAAGGATAATTTATTTTTATTTAAACGTTTAAACCTTAATCTTTTAATAACTACAATGCATTCAGAGATACGTCGGAAGTCGAAGCTCTCATAGAAGCTTTCAGTAGTAGTACCTCTCATAGAAATATTAGAAAAGGGATGTATACTGGATCTTGCAATTTTATAATTCTGCGTCTAAACAGCCGTTTTCGGTTATACATAAAATCAATCTTTCATGACCAAATTTTGGCAAAAATCATCATATCGCATTTAATTTGTTTGCCTTACCTACATACCATGTACATAGCAGATAAATTGGTTCTTGGCCATACATCAAATAAAGAGAAGAATAGTTAAATTGTGTATTTCCCGTCAGATTTCTAGTATCATAATAGGGCTAGTTAGCGGATTAACACAGGAAGATGAATACAATAATACTCACAACATAGAGTTTCCATAGAGGCTGGCGCGCACGCCCACCGCTAATCCGGTAATGATAGCCGGTAGCCCGTATCCCAGTGAATAGTAGAATCCCATCTGACCATGATTGACATCCCGTAACTCGGTAAGCATACGGTACAGATGAAGTACAGCTACTAGTGCCCAGGACATGGCAGATAGCCATAGGTAATGCAGAGAGATGGCACTTAGGCGACACCACAGCTCGTGTGATACCTGCAATAGATGGAAAATACATTGTTTAGAAAAATTACACTTTAAAAGGTTTTAGATTGAAAGTAAAAGGATTTTTTAAAGCAATTTGAATAATTGTGTTAAGCATAAATGCTTGTCACAAATGTCGTTCCCCGCTTAATACACTACGCTAAATTTTATGACTTGACTTGGACTCGAACCACCAACCTCCAGATCCGAAGTCCACCGTGCTAACCACTACACCACTGAGGTTGGTTCTGTGATATACATCGTTTAGTAAAATCCATTTATTACACAAATACAAAAAAATACAAACAAAGGGCGAAATTATTGCCTGGGGCAACCTACATTCAAACAAAATTAAACTTGAAGAAGTTTTAGAGGGAAAGTATCTCAAAAACAAAGTCCCTAGAAGGCTCTTTTTTTAAAGAGGTTTGACAGAGGGAATTGTAACTGTTAAGGTCTTATCGTCCCGAATCTTTTTTTTTTTTTTAAAGAGGTTTGACAGAGGGAACTTTAACTGCTATGGTCTTATCGTCCCGAAATCGAAGAGAGAAGGAAGACAGGATAGGAGAAAGCCAGCCGTTCCGAGAACGAACATTATCCCATCAGGATAAAATCCGCCCCGGGCGGGAATCGAACCCGCGACCTAGCGCTTACAAGGCAGACGCAATACCAACTAAGCTAACTAGGCTGGCTAGAAGGCTTTTAAATATGTACGATCATCTATAAACGCATTATGTATTATGTACGACCATCTATAAACAATTTTCAAGAGATTTAACGTCCCAGTATAACTGCCAAGGTTTTTGCTGACGGGGGCTTTATTCTTCATTCAGCAAACAAACTCCTCGCCTCCTCACATGAACTTCATCCAGCAGCACGCGGTTGGCCCAGATGGTCACCCATACAGATACAAAAAACGCGCACGTTACTTAACTTTAGTGATTTTTTTTTTAAATTTACATTTATTTATCAATTTTTTTCCGTTTTTATTTCGTAGCACAAATGTCCAGATCCGAAGTCCACAGCGCAGCATTAACTATTTCATACACCACTGAGGTTGATTTATCCTCAAAGTACGGGGACTATTGTCATTCTGAGACAATTTCATTCTGAGGAAGCGGGAGGCGAATAAGCGAGACCAGAATAATAGTTTATAGGTCCTGTGGTGTAGGAAAATAGGTAAATAAGCACTATTACTATTAATATTTATTGAAATTGCTATAAATATTCAAGGAAATAGCTGGATAAAACATACCTTGAGATCCCAGGGGACAATGTTCGATGGCCACCTGACCAAACTTAGTTCTGGGCCACCAGAGGCCTCCGGCATAGCTCTTAGGACATCCATCATACACTACTTCACAACCTCGTAATGTAACTTCTGCGTAGGGATTGGGACATGAGTCACATCTGAAAGAGAACATAACATTTATTAGTTGAATCAATTTCATTCTGAGGAAGCGGGAGGCGAATAAGCGAGACCAGAATCTGGGCGATCGCGTGTTGCTTGTTTTTAACGGTCCCACTGAGGATTGTTGAGTTATAAGGCAGGTAGATTGTCCCGCATGGAGGGCAAAACCTCCGACACTAAACACCTTAGCAGTTGGTGACGAAGTAGGTATAACGCCCTGCACACAGGAGAAACGCATTCCATCTGTCAATGCACGATGAGTTTCACGGTGAGCATTCTGTGTTAACCTTATTACGGGATTCATGAAACTTCACTAGTGTGCATCGCGTCTAAATCTAGGCTACATTTAGGTGCATAATTAAAAAAGCCCCAGCTTCTAAGATTATGAGAAAAATTTCCTTTCTCTCTTCTTGGTATCGAACCCGCGGACTCACCTGCTTCCAATAACGCCGGTTCGACACCTGCATTGTCCCGTTTCCCGGTCACACTGTCCATCGTACGACCCTGTAGAATAGCAATTACACTCTATACACTGGTCACCATTGCCAGGCTGGTAGTGGTTGGGCGGACAGGAACATTCGCCTGTCGTCTTGTGGCAGTCTGAGTTGTAGCCTCGGTCCACAGGACAATTGCACGGACCACATGTGGGATGTCCCCACCAGCTCACTGGACAAGTCTGGTCTATTTTCTGGAATAACAAAGACAGGATTATGTTAAAGCCGTGTTACAACACCATTAGGTTGTGGTTATGTCATATGTACTGGGTTAGGCTAAGCTTGAATTGTCTTTTTTACAGTCCTAGCAAGCCTAGCCCGGTACATAACCACCATCTTAACTCGCAGATTTCGGAATATCAAACCCGGGATTGGATATTAATATATGTAGATGGAGTACCAAATTAACCAAGTTAAATGTTCCCCACTGTTTTTTTCCATGTCTTGAGACTCTCGGTTATTATGGTAGAAATCTCAAGAGTAATAGCCTTTCTCTGATCTTAACAAACGTCTCACCGTTCATACATAGACTTACCGTTTTACAATACTCTCCCGTGTACAGTTGCCCATCGCACTGACAGCTGTAGCCGCGATAATGATCCTTATCCGCCACACACAGTCCATTGTTCGAGCAGGGATTGAACTCGCATACCGGCTTACAGGAGGCGCCTACATAGCCCATGTGACATTTACACTCATACTTCTCCCATAGGGGCACGCAGGAGCTGTGCTGGGGGCACTTGGCTTCGGAACACTGGTCCGAGGATGTGCACCCCTCGTCTACACGGGTCTTGACTGTGGCGCGCTGTAACATGGTCTGGGTAGTGCCTGGAGGAAGTCAAATTGTTTGAATGAGAGATGGTCGAATTGGTTATTTACCTAGAGATCTCTCCAAACTTTGTTTTTATATATATATTTTTTTTTTTACATGCACATCTCTTTATTTCATATAATATGGATAGGTACCTATGCATTACAAATTTTAAATCACATTATTAGAGAAATAAGGAGACGTTACCCCTTGTCTGAACCTCAATACATAATGTATGAGGTTGTGCCAACTAAGGGGGTAATAAACTGTAGGATGTACTATGACAAGTACCAAAGAAGCTAGCCTAATAAGCTTGGAGGGTAATGCGCCTGCCTTGCAAGCGCTATTTAATCCTAAACAGATAAGGTTTGTTCCCGGAAAGGCTGCCTTTTTCCTATCCCTTCGAAGAGAAAAGGGGTACACCCTTCTCTCTTCGCTTTCGGGACGATAAAACCTTAGCAGTTACAATTCCCTCTACTAAAAAAAGAAGTTAGCCTAATTAGCTTGAAGGGTAGCGTGTCTGCCTTGCAACCGCTAGGTCGCAGGTTCGATTCACGCCTGGGACGGATTTTGTCCTAAACAGATAAGGTTCGTTCTCGGAAAGGCTGCCTTTTCCCTACCCTGTACCCCTTCTCTCTTCGCTTTCGGGACGATAAAACCTTAGCAGTTACCGTTCCCTCTATTAAAATAAAAGTACCAAAGAACTTACCAACTCGTAAATCCTTGATGCATCCATTGAACGCAGGCAGAGCATTGGTAGCGTTATCTCCAGCATTCTCATCACTGCCCAAACTTATCTTGCCCACATACGCCCCACTCAGTTTACTGTTGAACATTCGACTGGAGGCCCGGTAGCCAAAGTCCAGGGCCAGTGTCACGCCCCCGTCTGTGTCCCAGGATATTTCTATGCGATGCCAAACGCCATCATCGACCCGGCCTGTGCGCAGAACTGCCTCCTCTGTGTCCACAACGTATACCAGGTAGCCACTCTTCAACTGGAAAGGAGAGAATGTGAAAATATTTGAATTATTGAATTACTTGCCCGTGCTTCGCTATGGAAAATTGATAACTTGAGATCAGTTTAGATTTCGGCAAAATCCCAAGAGACGAGACGTCTAGAACTAGAGCATACTTATTAGGAACATTTCAGTCATAATTAGGAACCCAATTTCTGCGCAGAACTGCCTCCTCTGTGTCCACAACGTATACCAGGTAGCCACTCTTCAACTGGAAAGGAGAGAATGTGAAAATATTTGAATTACTTGCCCGTGTTTCGCTATGGAAAATTGATAACTTGAGATCAGTTTAGATTTCGGCAAAATCCTAAGAGACGAGACGTCTAGAACTAGAACATACTTATTAGGAACATTTCAGTCATAATTAGGAACCAAATTTCAGCTTTCTAGGTGTTGTGGTTCTGGAGGTAGACCGATCAGTGTGTGAGTGCATCTCGCTTTCATGTATGTAAAGATTTTCCTCGATTTTCAAGACAACAAAAACTCACCATTAAAGTAGCCGAACTATTCTGTCCGATCTGAATGGACATGATAAACGCAAAGGGTTGATTGGTCCGCAGTGACAGCGATGTAAACCAGGGCAGCTGTACCGGTCGCAGCAATGGGTTAAACGATAGGAAGCCGTCTCCATGGAAACGCCAAGCTGGTTTGATTTGCTGCGAGCAGTCTTTGCCTCCCCAGCCCTCGGTACATTGGCAATGGAATGTGCCCCAGGTATCCGTGCAGGAGCCACCGTTCTTACACGGGTTCGTGTTTCGCTATGGAAAATTGATAACTTGAGATCAGTTTAGATTTCGGCAAAATCCTAAGAGACGAGACGTCTAGAACTAGAACATAATTATTAGGAACATTTTAGTCATAATTAGGAACCAAATTTCAGCTTTCTAGGTGTTGTGGTTCTGGGGGTAGACCGATCAGTGTGTGAGTACATCTCGCTTTCATGTATGTAAAGATTTTCCTCGATTTTCAAAACAAAAACTCACCATTAAAGTAGCCGAACTATTCTGTCCGATCTGAATGGACATGATGAACGCAAAGGGTTGATTGGTCCGCAGTGACAGTGATGTAAACCAGGGCAGCTGTACCGGTCGTAGCAATGGGTTAAACGATAGGAAGCCGTCTCCATGGAAACGCCAAGCTGGTTTGATTTGCTGCGAGCAGTCTTTGCCTCCCCAGCCCTCGGTACATTGGCAATGGAATGTGCCCCAGGTATCCGTGCAGGAGCCACCGTTCTTACACGGGTTGGAATCACAGAATGGACTTCGCTCGGGACACCCGGACAGGGTACCGTTGTCCGCGACAAAACTGAAAGAAGAAGTGATGTGGAATTTTAATTGTGTTAAGCATAAATACTTGTCACAAATGTCGTTCCCTGCCTAATGCACTACGCTAAATTTTATGGCTTGACTTGGACTCGAACCACCAACCTCCAGGTCCGAAGTCCACCGCGCTAACCACTGCACCACTGAGGTTGGTTAGAAGAAGTGATATGAAGAACGTAACCATTTTACTAAGAACGTAAGGCAACCTCTTTTATTCAACTGCATTAAGGCATACCTTTAAATAGATATGTTGATGGACTTCGCTCGGGACACCCGGACAGGGTACCGTTGTCCGCGACAAAACTGAAAGAAGAAGTGATATGGAATTTTAATTGTGTTAAGTATAAATACTTGTCGCAAATGTCGTTCCCTGCTTAATGCACTACGCTAAATTTTATGGCTTGACTTGGACTCGAACCACCAACCTCCAGATCCGAAGTCCACCGCGCTAACCACTCCACTGAGGTTGGTTAGGAAAAGTGATATGAAGAACGTAACTATTTTACTAAGAACGTAAGGCAACCTCTTTTATTCAACTGGATTAAGGCATGCATTTAAATAATGGACTTCGCTCGGGACACCCGGACAGGGTACCGTTGTCCGCGACAAAACTGAAAGAAGAAGTGATATGGAATTTTAATTGTGTTAATTAAGCATAAATACTTGTCACTAATGTCGTTCCCTGCTTAATGCACTACGCTAAATTTTATGGCTTGACTTGGACTCGAACCACCAATCTCCAGATCCGAAGTCCACCGCGCTAACCACTGCACCACTGAGGTTGGTTAGAAGAAGTGATATGAAGAACGTAACTATTTTACTAAGAACGTAAGGCAACCTCTTTTATTCAACTGCATTAAGGCATACAAAAAAAAAAAAAATGGCCGCCAAAAGACACAAAGGATAGGTACAAAGAAGGGGAGGGGGGAATCAAAAGGATTATACTGTGGGTAGGATAACCGAAGCAAGCAACTTCAAATGGAAAAGAAGAGGGTAATAAGATCAAGATTCGTATAAGATTAACCCATCCTTTAGGGCTGTCCAGCCCCTACACCTAAGCATCAGTTTGGGCTTTTTGTGTATGTAATAAGATTAAAGAAACTCTTAGCAAAAAAAAAAAAAAATGGCCTTCAAAAGACACAAAGGATAGGTACAAGGGGGGGGGGGATAAAAAGGATTATACTGTGGGTAGGATAACCGAAGCAAGCAACTTCAAATGGAAAAGAAGAGGGTAATAAGATTAAAGAAACTCACCTGTTGTTGTTGTTTTAGCGGCTTTAGCTTTCGCCGAAAGGCAATAACAGAATAAAGAAAACTTACCTGTTCAAATCCAGCAGCTTTCTATCGACAAACACCGAGGCTATACAGCCGACGAAATCCTTGCTATGCACTTGGAACCTCGTGTTGGAAGGCAACGCTGGCAATCCACCGATTTGTAGCGGTCCGGTGAGATCTAGAAACCGGTGACAGGTTTCGGTGAATGAGGAACACTTGGAGTCGACCTGTTCAAATCCAGCAGCTTTCTATCGACAAACACCGAGGCTATACAGCCGACGAAATCCTTGCTATGCACTTGGAACCTCGTGTTTGAAGGCAACGCTGGCAATCCACCGATTTGTAGCGGTCCGGTGAGATCTAGAAACCGGTGACACGTTTCGGTGAATGAGGAACACTTGGAGTCAGGGGATTCAGCTAAAACTTACCTGTACGGTAGCTAGACGCGCTAGTATGCCTCTGTTCAGATAGACACGTTCCTGTAGGAACTGGGGAGGATAGAAAGTGCCATCCGAGGCGCGAGCTGAGAAACTAACGTTGAGAATACGAGAAGTGACGTCTGTGTCATCCTGGAAATAGAATATGAGGTACAAATAACTATGTATTGAATCGAAAATCGAATCATGAAAAAGTAATTACTTGTGGTAAAGCAGACCTTTTTCACATTTTTGAGGATATCACAACTTTACTAAGTGCCTCCTTTGCAATCAATTTCCCATATTTCAATTATCTTTTTACACTGGTAATGCCTACCACTGGTGACCTCACGAGGCTGAGTGCACCCCGTATTCCAAACGCAAAGTCGAAAAAACTGCGACCCTGCCGGAACTTCGAACCAGGGACCTCTGGAGTGCAAGCCTACCCAGCCATGAAGGTTGCTATTCCAGGATTTTTACGCTTTTCCCGGAATGAAATTCCATGACTATTCCATAACTTTTCCAGAAAATTTCCATGAGTTTTCCAGAAAATTAGGCAGTAAGATTACCCCTTCCATGAGGCATGAGGCAGTAAGATTACCCCTTCATTTAAACAAAATATGCAATATGCAGAATGTCAAGGAATATGAGGGGGAATGCGCCACAGGCCGTTTTTCGGAAAAACTTTATATTTAATTTGAATATTTCTAATTTTTGTCCGGATTTTTGAACACTCCGGCGTCGACTATGTGTGGACTTGTGCCGGGTGGTAAATTCCATAACTTTTCCAGGTTTTCTTTAAATTTTCACGATTTTCCATGACTTTTTGGCCGATTTTCAGATTCCATGACTTTTCCGGTTTTTCCAGGTCGCGTATAAACCCTGTATTCTGATTCTTACCTGAATGCTAAACAGGTATATATTCTCTCTCGGGCACGGAATAATAGCAGCCAGTCCATCCATGAAGAAGTTCAGCAGGGGAGATAGGAAGGCCTCCTTGGTCATGTCATCAAGTCGTACGGTGATGGAATTAAACAACATCTCGTCTGTCACCAGCCTGACTTGTAGAGTCATTGAGGCTTTCACTTCATTCAGACCGTCTGAGACTGAGACATCCATGACTGCTTGCTTGGGAACGTTGGTGTTTAGCTGAGGCGATAGACTTAGCTGTGAATGACACACAGGACACACATTATAATTATAACACATCCGAGGGTAAAGGGGATTATGACAGCAGTATAAATGAGGTAGGTATATTCCATTCTAAATAACCCCCAGACGAATTGAGATCAGATTGCTCAGGATAGATAGGAGTGAACGAAGCTGTTCTTCTCAGTTTGGGAGAAAAAGTTGAAATTACCTGTAAGGACAAAAGGTGGAGGACCCCTGATAACCATGATTAATACCCTTAGTTAGGTGGCTCCTCCAGCGGAAAAATGAGGAAACTAGTCCTTTCAGCCTAAGTTTTCATACTGTTTTCCAGGAACAACCCAGCTTTATCATTAGAAATAGACTTAGCTGTGAGTTATGAGAACATAGCTGTGAATAACATACCTGTCCAGATGTTTCATTGAGGTGCACCAGATTAGCGTTGTTCCCGGATAAGATTCGATAGTGCAGCTTATCAGATACGTCAGCATCAAATGCCGGGATTCTACCGAACCATCCTGCCGGGAAACAATCCCGGAAATTGTTGAATATAACCTGAAATACAGAAACGTAACCAGAATATTAATTATTATTTTTTAATGGGTTTAACGCCACTGCATAACTTGGAATCACTGTTAGGGTTTGGAGCGAAGGGGGGTTTTACTCATCCATTCGGCATGAAGCTGCCCTTCTCACATGAACCTCAAACAGTTTGATTGGGGCCGGAAAAAGTCAGCCGTACGAGATTAATCAGATGGTCAGCCATCCGAATATCAATCACGCAGAACCCCGATTCAATTTATTGATCCATTGGGACGTGGTGGATTCAAGTGGTGTAGTGGTTAGCAAAGGCGGACTTTGAACCTGGAAATTCTTGGTTCGCGTCCAAGTTAAATAATAAAATTTAGCGTAGTGTAATAAGCGAGGAACATTTGTGACAAGTATTTATGATTAATAAAATTCCTTTTGTTGGTGCATTCAAAGTACTATACCTACAGGTTAAAGTTCAAGGTATATTATTTATTAATCCAAGGCTTTGGAATTCAAAGTCTCAGTAGCTCTTCCGAGTGTAATAAGCGAGGAACATTTGTGACAAGTATTTATGATTAATAAAATTCCTTTTGTTGGTGCATTCAAAGTACTATCCCTACAGGGGAAAGTTCAAGGTATATTATTTATTAATCCAAGGCTTTGGAATTCAAAGTCTCAGTTCATGTTACCTGGAAGTCTTGCAGACGCGGCGCGTTATCATTCACATCGGTCACCATGATTTCAACATGCACATCAGATCTCAGGGGCGGAGAGGCAGCTCTTACTATCACGTCATACTTCTTCTTAGCAGACTCGTAGTCTAGTTCTGTATTCGATATGATCTCTGCTTTCTCCGAGCCTGGTCTTCGCATGAGAGAGAAACTAGATGCGTCCTCACCACCTGTTAGAGGGTGACAGAGAGAGAGACATTTAAACATTAAAGTGAGAAATAGGGAGTTTCGAAAATGATCTCTGCTTTCTCCGAGCCTGGTCTTCGCATGAGAGAGAAACTAGATGCGTCCTCACCACCTGTTAGAGGGTGACAGAGAGAGACATTTAAACATTAAAGTGAGAAATGGGGAGTTTCGAAAAGAGAGAGAGAGAGAGAGAAAGGATAGGAGAGTTGTTGAAACGGGTAAAACATTCCATAAGGTCCGTTCTTACTACGTATGTACCTGGATTTTGGCATATTTTTGTCATGGGCCAAGACATACTCCTTCTTTCTTGGTTTACTTCAAAGAGTGTCGGAATGCATAGAATGGAAATCAAGAGCTTACGATGTAAAATCTAGTTACACATTGTCTATTTGAGTCAAGCAGGGATGAACTGAAGTTGTTCAAAGAAAAAAGATTGGTTGGAAGTATTGACATCCTCATTTGATTAGCTCACATAAGATGGAGTAGGTCGAGTAGGTACCCTAAGGCCAGCCCCTCATGTAAAACATTCCATAAGGTCCGTTCTTACTACGTATGTACCTGGATTTTGGCATATTTTTGTCATGGGCCAAGACATACTCCTTCTTTGTTGGTTTACTTCAAAGAGTGTCGGAATGCATAGAATGGAAATCAAAAGCTTACGATGTAAAATCTAGTTACACACTGTCTATTTGAGTCAAGCAGGGATGAACTGAAGTTGTTCAAAGAAAAAAGATTGGTTGGAGGTATTGACATCCTCATTTGATTAGCTCACATAAGATGGAGTAGGTCGAGTAGGTACTCTAAGGCCAGCGCTTAACTCCAAATGGAGAGTAAAACTCCCGATTCTAAACGTTAAACACTATCATCACGTCGTTTCCCACTTACAAGCATTTAAACAAAAATCTTCACAAGGCAGATTGCACCTGGTAAATTCGAGCACAGAATTCCGGACCTTTTGGTATGCAAACCGATTACCTGGATAATAGATAGTCTAGATACACATATAGACAGCTACGCTGCCGTGCTAAGCGAAAACGCCGTATGTCAAAAAAAAAAAAAAAAAAAAAAAAAAAAAAATTTTTGGTAGGAATAATCCTTTTATGGTCTAGGTGTGCAATAAGAAAGGATTTTGCGAAAATCTAAACCGATCCTGAGATATGATCAATTTTTGATCGCTAAAATCCCATTAAAAACCACTAAAATGTTTTGCCGTATGTCAAAAACGTATGTTTGCCGTATAGATTGAAATCTTTAAACCGGATTTCCCGAAAGAAGGGTTTTTTGACATACGGCGTTTCGCTTAGCACGGCAGTACGGAATAATGACACCAAACTTAGCTACAGTGATAGTTAATGTGTGTAACGGGAATGACCAAGTACTTACCCTGACAATACTATATCCAGTAGCCACATTCTCAAGTACAGACTCCTGGAATAGTGACGTATAGAATCTGGGAGCATTATCATTGACATCTTTCACGTTGACCAGCAGTTGTGTAGTGTTGGATTTACTGGGACTACCTCCGTCTGGAAATTAAATATGTACTTAGATTAGTATTAGTATAAACAGTGCTTTATTTATTTATTTTTCAGTAGGAACAAGAACAGGTACAATAGTATAGATGAGATAACTGTTGCCATAATAGGACTTTTTAGTCTTAGCCGAGAGTATAAATAAGGTATATTAAATTATTAATAATAAATAAGATATTATTGTGATTATTTTACTGATAATCTTCCAAATTATACCTCTGTTCTTCATTTTTCATGTCATGTGTAGCCAGCCTGATTCGCTTGGAGGGTAGCGCGTCTACGTTGTAAGCGGTGAAGTCACAGATTCCCACCCGAGGCGAATTTTCTCCTACACAGATAAGGTTCCTTCTCGGAACGGCTGGCTTTCTCCTATCCTGTACTTCTCTCTTTGGTTTCGGGACGATAAGAACTCTGTAGCTACAGTTTCCTCTATCAAACATATTTTTAAAAAAAAAAGAGTAATATCAATCAACTTACCCTGAGCTCGTATAACCAGTCGGAAGGATCGCATGACCTCATAATCCAGCGGCTTCACTAGAGATACCTGTCCCGTCTGTGAGTCTATAGAGAATTGCCCCTGGGTATTACCACCTATGATGGCAAACCTTAGAGCTGCGTTTTGACCCTCATCAGCATCTGTGGCTCTGAAAAATGATGAAACTCAATTAGTTTTTGACTTGGCGGGACGAAGCACTATCGAGGACAATTGATGGGACTTATTAGTCCCAGGGAAACGAAACAGTCATAATTACATAAACATCCCAAGTACCTGTATGAAAATACCTCCAGAATTGGACCACATACCAAGTTAACAACGAAGCGTCAAGTTTTAGGGGGTAGAAATGGCTCAAGTATTCAACCTTGCCTAGTGGTTACTTTTGGCTCGAAAGTATATTTTTCCTTCCACATAGGTTGCAAGTCCTAAATACTGGACTGCATACAGGAATTTTAAAGGAACGACTCCGGTTGACATTTTAAAAGTAATATAATTAAGTGTTACTTACTTAACAGTGGCGACTACAGGGTTCTGATTGATGTTGGTATCCTCCGGTATATTGACAGTGTAGGTACGTTCCAGGAACTGAGGATAGTTATCATTGTCATCCAGAACACTCACAACCACTGTGGCACTTGATGATCTGGGAAATTAAATAACAACGAGGACTTGTTAGGAATATTACAGATGATTTTTTTTTTTTTTTGCCTTAGGCGGGAATCATACCTGCAACCTAGCGCTTACAAGGTAGTCGCGCTACCTTCAAACCTAATTAGGCTAGACTGGCTCACTAGGCTTGCACACCGGAGGTCCGGGTTTCGATTCCCAGCAGAGTCGAAGTTTTTTTCAAAGAGGTTTGATAGAGGGAACTGTAACTACTCAGGTATTATCGTCCCGAAATTGAAGAGAGAAGGAAGACAGGATAGGAGAAAGCCAGCCGCTCCGAGAACGAACATTATCCATTCAGATGAAGTCCGCCCCGGGCGGGAATCGAACCCGCGACCTAGCGCTTACAAGGCAGATGAACTTAATAATGCGCGTTTCCAGAAACTCTTTTTCGTGCGTTATCTGATTTGAAATCATAAAACCAGGCCTTCCCTACTTCGCTTGATTAAAATAAGATTGGAGCAAGAGTCGGATACATACGTAGCTATCTATGTATTACATAGATAACCCATACGTATTACACAGATATATATGTATTACATAGCTGATTGGATACATCAAACTTCTGAATGGCTATCTATGTATTACATAGATAACCCATATGTATTACATAGATATATATGTATTACATAGCTGATTGGATACATCAAACTTCTGAATAACCGCCATTTAATTGCCCTCTAATGACCCGAGCTAATTAAGAGGATGTAAAGGAATTAGTTATCCTGGTTATCTGATGGCAAACGAAAGAGCATGTTGATCCTGACGTTTATAATAAAATCTCTCATTATACCTAGAATACCTAGATGCTGCAAAGATTCAAGTACTCCTAGTTCTAGTAAAACTCACTCCATCGTATCCTTATAGCTATTACTTCGTTAAGATTACTTAATTGGTAATGACCCGAGCTAATTAAGAGGATGTAAAGGAATTAGTTATCCTGGTTATCTGATGGCAAACGAAAGAGCATGTTGATCCTGACGTGTTTATAATAAAATCTCTCATTATACCTAGAATACCTAGATGCTGCAAAGATTCAAGTACTCCTAGTTCTAGTAAAACTTACTCCATCGTATCCATAGCAATTACTTCGTCAAGATTACTTAATTGATCACTTAGCTTAAATTGACTTTCAAATGGGGTGCCCTGTTGCCCTTAAAAGGAGACCAAATTTAACCACATTCGTAGATTCGTATAAGCTTGACCCATCTTTTCGGGCTGTTTACCCCTACAACTAAGCCTCAGAGTGGGGTTTCTGTGTACGAAATTTAACCACAAAATCATCTCCCTCACAAAAGGAAACACTTGATTCGAATTGTAACGCTTGACCCATCTTTTCGGGCTGTTTACCCCTACAACTAAGCCTCAGAGTGGGGTTTCTGTGTACGAAATTTAACCACAAAATCATCTGCCTCACAAAAGGAAACACTTGATTCGCATTGTAATAAAATCAGATCAGACGCTCAAGGTTTATCCTGGTTCAGAAAGATAGAGATCGAAAGTTGCAAACTTCAATATTTGCTTTGCTCGGTCAATTAGACAACCACAAGTATGTACTTAGATTGTAGATGAACATGGGAAGGCATGTTTTTTTTTTATGAGAGGGTTTGATTGGCATGTTGAATAATGGATGCTAGTGCCCTAGAAACAAGCCTAATGCACCTATGTAGGTAGGCACTACTGAGTAAAAGTAAGACCTCTAGAACCAAGGAGATACGCCCTTAGACTTAAATGTAAAGGTTATCCTTTATTGGAAAGGCCGACTGAATTCAAATGGCAATATTGATAACCTCGTATAGATTATGAGAGTGCATAGACGTGACCTTTATCCCATGAAGAAGATAGATGAGGAATGTGTGTGCCTGATTAACTTTTCTATGAAAAAATCCATCACTCTGTGAAATGGAATTTCAATCTGAATATTAACTGCATCATCTAGTATTCTAGTAACTACTTAATCAAGTAGGTACCTACCTACATCAGCCTGAAAAAAGTATCTAACAAGGCTGTCAAAAATCCGGATTTCGGATAATATCCGGATTATCCGAAATCCGGATTTTTGTGACAGCCCTAGTATCTAAGCATTAAATTGTGTGTTTTTCGACTTTTTCGATAGGTTAAATACCTAAATTTATTTTTAGTAAGTAAGTAGGTTTCCACTAAAGCCAGGTGTTCACAAAAGTGAACTGGAAATAACTGAATTTTCTAAGTACCTAGGTATAGGTACCAGGCATTTAGGGCTTAAGACTGTCATCAGCATAAAACCCACGGTTACACCCCTAGCTCCTAGTTCATTAGGCTTTAAGTACTCTTATTATTTTTTGTTAAATCAATCCCTTATTAGATCTCTTAAATGCCGCGTCCATTCTTATTTAGGACTAAGTACTTACTTATTGCACTACTTTCTACCATTATCTACAAGGTGTCTCACCTGTATGTCATGTTCGGACGGTGACACAATCTTGGACTCTACCCCGAGTCCACCCCGTCCCGGCCCACACACGTAGCTCAAATGTATGTTGATTTTCCACGAGGGTTCCACCTGGGAGAAACAGAAGTCATGCGATGCCACCAAATCCCCCGCCGCGGGCTCGATGATGAAGCGATAATCTGACACGTCCACGTAGGAGATGATACATTCGGATGTGATGGAGGAGGGGATGAGAGAGTCGTGAAGGGAGACCACTTGCTGACTTTGACGCAGACAGATGTCCTGAGGAACGGTGCCGAGTTCCAGACTGAAACGAAAAAGAAAGGAGGAAAATTATTAATAATTGTATCTCTTATCGCCCATTTGATGAGGGACATACTACGGGACAGAAATGCTACGACACAGATCACATGCGTCTAATGTAGCAGTTGTTTTATTGCTACTTGTATGGTGCTGAATTTTACGATGGAAATTACTTACGTACTGAGAGAAATATTACAGGATAGGTAGGTAAGTAAGTTAAGTAAGGAAAGTAAAAAGTATACATATATACAAAAGAATAACGAAACATTGCGTGCAATTCTCATCTCTTTATAAATAAGTAATAGGTAGGTTTCACTGAAACAGGGGCCTCTTCCAAGAAAGATTTTTCACTCCGAACGTTCTTACGTAGAGTATACATAGATATGCTTGGGAGGAAGAGGTTGTGGAAGGGGGAAGGGGTAGTACAAAAAGTCTCCACCTTAGCTAAAAGCTCGGAATATAAGTACCTATTTTTCCCCTTTTTTAATAGTAGGTAAAATTCAAGTTAATTTCTTTTGTATAATTTCGTGCTTCCAGCTTTTATGTAAGTAAGTAACTAGGTAGGTACTTAATACATGCGTTTATACAGTTAGGTAAGTAATCCATCACATAACCTTGACATTGTAGTCATTGTAGGGACTCGTGAACTGGATAAATTATTAAAATGTAGGTACTAGGTAAATTACCAATTCAGTAGAATAAGCATGTTTTATACATCTGAGTTTTATGTAAATCAGTAAAACATTTTGACATGTTTCCAGATCCAGAAGCTCTAAGGGTTAGGTGGTAGAGAACGCCTAAGGCGTTAACCTCGCCTAGTGGTTGCCTTCCACTCAAGAGTTTATTATTATTATTATTATTAATGCTATGAGCAAGAGTATTACTGAGCTTTAACACTGGTCACATAATGCGATTAGTTGTTTCATGATGCCAACACCTGCCACTGAGCACAAACCAAACAGTTATCTGTTAAACCAACTGGTTAACTGTTGAACCAACCGCGGAGGCAGTCCCAATGAAAATGTAAACCATCAACACTAATGATAAGCACTGTTGAGCATGGTGTGTGTCTGGAGGAAGAACCGAATAGACACATGTGACTATTTTTGAGTGCTCTCAGTCTGGTGGAGACAATCTGGGAATGAGCTAGATATGACCTTCAGTGTTGGGTGGCAAAGTGTCACATTTTCATGGGAGAAAATCATATTTCTGTGTAAGTTGGTTCTTGCTTAGGTGGTAAGCACATACTTAAGTAAGTATTAAAAAAAATACGATGCCAAAATTTCATGGTATGGGTAAGTATTCCATGTATTTAATCCTCACCCTCGACTGTCATATCTTTCGCACTTTGTCATAGCGTTTGATACAAATAAGAACTATTGAAATCAATACTCTCAAATTAAACAGCACTGCTCCTAGACTAGTACATACCTACTTAGGTATTACCTAGGTGCTCAAGAAAGAACAGACCTGACGACGCGACGGATTAAATATCTAGGTAGGTAGGTATATGTATAAGTACCTAAGTAAGTAATAGCATAATAAAATGTAAGAAAATGCCTTAAGTAAGAAAATTTACTTACCTACTTAAATAGCTAATTCGGAATAAGAAGTACTTAAAAAGGCAAAGTTACAGCGAAGTATGGCGGACTATCGCGTGACAAAAACTTTAATACCTACTAACAGAGGCCACAGAGCTCATAAAGATAATACCTACCTACATGAAGAATAATAAAAGATACTTTTACTTTCATGTGCCTACAAACAGTTCTATTGCTGAAGCTAGCTAATTAGATAAATCTCCCAGAGCTGAGAACCAGAGTTTATTGATACCGAGGCGGTAAACGTTTTGGTAAGTATCCAAGTTAGGTGTACCCTCTGTAATAGAGGTATACCCTGCAGAGTAGTCTGAGATGTGGTACTATGTATCTCCATATCTCAAGGTCACTCGAGAGCACACCTGAATATTAAGTTTAGAGCTAACCACCGCTCTAACCGGTCAACAACCAATATGATCTCTATAAAACTTCACGGTTTAACTCAAACCAAAATATGTACGAGTATGTATATGGTTCCTATGTACCTACCTATAGAAATATTTATTATATTATATTTCTCTGAGGAATAACTAGGTAGGTAGGTACTCACTAATAGGTATTTGTTGAGTAGGTACCTTATACCTACATTCATATATTTTAAGGAGATATTTTCTTTTGTATGTCCTCCTCAGGAGCTCAATTCTGACTTTCGGATGATTATTCTTATTACTTACTACTTAAGGTACTTAGCAAGATAAGTGCCTAGGTAAGTACCTAAATATATTGAATATTATTTTCTTGGTTAGGTATCTACTTACCTAAGTGTACTTACTTACTTTAAGTAAGTACTTACTGATGAACTGGTCAGACCGAAATATTGAAATTCCCCAGAAAATGTAAGTAAGTAGGTACTTGGGTAAATTCTTACTAGAAAGACTTGAACCAAGTACCTACCTAATTCTACTACTCGAGTAAGTTACCCAGTAAGTAAGTAAGTACTTAGTCGGTATTTTGAAATTATAATAATTGACAAAAGAAGGAAAAGATGACTCACCTGCCGGTCGGTATCGTATAGGACACCAGGGTATGACTCTTCCATTTCTTCGCCTCCAGGTATTCCTCATTGACCAGGTCCGTCTCCAAATAGTGACTACACTTCCTAATGATAATCCTCAGCGGTACAGACATGTAGTCAATGGTGGAGTTACTAATCGAGTCCACATACAGGGTGAATATATTGGGGTATTTCACCCCATTACATTCCAGCCGATGTTTGAGCAGGACATTTCCAGTTGTCTCATCCACATGGATTATCCTCCTTATAAAAGTAGCACTCCTCTCGTGGTTAATATAATAGTAGCGTGTCGCATTGCTGTTGTTCTCGTCCGAAATGACGTTCGTGTTGAACACAACCATGCCTGGCGGATCATGATGGGTTAACTCCACAATATAGGTGTCGTTTAGGAGTCCACATACAGGGTGAATATATTGGGGTATTTCACCCCATTACATTCCAGCCGATGTTTGAGCAGGACATTTCCAGTTGTCTCATCCACATGGATTATCCTCCTTATGAAAGTAGCACTCCTCTCGTGGTTAATATAATAGTAGCGCGTCGCATTGCTGTTGTTCTCGTCCGAAATGACGTTCGTGTTGAACACAACCATGCCCGGCGGATCATGATGGGTTAACTCCACAATATAGGTGTCGTTTATTTGTATGAAACTCACGAATAATATCCAGAAGAGTAAATAATACATTTTGTAATCAAATACAAAAGTTAGTTGGAAAAAGTCCGATTCGGATAAAGGAATGTGAAATATTTCACATTTTCATTCATTTTTACTATCTGGTATGAAGTTAATACTTCAGTAGGTATAATTAGAAAAAGTAAGTTCACTATCACAGATCCTTAGGCCATACTTTTTCATTTTTTACACCTGCTTGAAAAAAATGTCAAGAGAAAGGTTTTGAATTATGAGTGGGTAAGTAATTTAAGCATGAAATTATCTATCACAGATCCTTAGGCCATACTTTTTCATTTTTTACACCTGCTTGAAAAAAATGTCAAGAGAAAGGTTTTGAATTATGAGTGGGTACTTAAGTAATTTAAGCATGAAATTATCTTTTTTCATGAATGAGTAAGTTAACTAGGTATGTATGTAAAAGTAGGTAATGATTATAAAATGCAATACAGATAAGCTCAGTCATCAGCATTTCATGAGTCTAACTGACACATGACATGAACAATACATTATTTATGACACTTGTTTTTTTTTTCATATAAATTCAGGACTTCATTACCTATTAATATTTTAATTACCTAGGTACCTACCTATGTACCTATCTCTCTCTTCATAAGAATATTTTTTGTAAAAGTAGGTAATGATTATAAAATGCAATACAGATAAGCTCAGTCATCAGCATTTCATGAGTCTAACTGACACATGACATGAACATTAATACATTATTTATGACACTTGTTTTTTTCATATAAATTCAGGACTTCATTATTAATATTTTAATTACCTAGGTCTCTTCATAAGAATATTTTTTTATTATTCAGCATTTGTACTTAAGTGAAGTCTGAAGAAAATTGGAATAGGTACCTACTTACTTAGTTATTCAATTGTCAAGATAGGTGGTAAGTAGTTACCTACTTTTAAATATTTCATTTTGATGAAAGAATACCTCTTCTTGAGTTTCCAAGGACATGCTTAGTTATTCAATTGTCAAGATAGGTGGTAAGTAGTTACCTACTTTTAAATATTTCATTTTGATGAAAGAATACCTCTTCTTGAGTTTGCAAGGACTACTATGATAAGTTACTTAATTGATTTTTAAAATATTACTTACTTACCTACTTCCTATCATCAGGTTACTGTAGTACATTAAGTAGTAGGTACCTAGGATAGTTACTTAGGTATACATGTTGGAGCCAATTTGAATTATTTTCTGATGAAAAAATAATAAGAGCCAAATATGTAATAAATATACCTACTTAAGGAAGGGAACAAGTTCAGTTTAGGGAACATTAAACACCAAATATTTCATAAATTAAGAAAGTAAGTAAGTACCTATGTACTTTTGTCTAGTTTTCTAGTTGGGAACTACTGAGGTAATAATAAAATATGCAAGTAGAGGTAACACAAGTAGAAATAGGTATGTATGTAGGTATGTAATAAGTTGGATGTACCAGTTGGCTTACACTAGGACTTGAGGATTTTTTCTCATCACTATTTTAGCCATAGTAAGTTATTTTGTTGAGTAGGTACCTTATACCTACATTCATATATTTTAAGGAGATATTTTCTTTTGTATGTCCTCCTCAGGAGCTCAATTCTGACATTCGGATGATTATTCTCATTACTTACTACTTAAGGTACTTAGCAAGATAAGTGCCTAGGTACCTAAATATATTGAATATTATTTTCTTGGTTAGGTATCTACTTACTTAAGTGTACTTACTTTAATTACTGATGAACTGGTCAGACAGAAATATTGAAATTCCCCAGAAAATGTAAGTAGGTACTTGGGTAAATTCTTACTAGAAAGAGTAGAAAGACTTGAACCAAGTACCTAATTCTACTACTCGAGTAAGTTACCCAGTAAGTAAGTAAGTAAGTACTTAAGTAGGTATTTTGAAATTATAATAATTGACAAAAGAAGGAAAAGATGACTCACCTGCCGGTGGGTATCGTATAGGACACCAGGGTATGACTCTTCCATTTCTTCGCCTCCAGGTATTCCTCATTGACCAGGTCCGTCTCCAAATAGTGATTACACTTCCTAATGATAATCCTCAGCGGTACAGACATGTAGTCAATGGTGGAGTTGAATCCGCCCCGGGCGGGAATCGAACCCGCGGCCTAGCGCTTACAAGGCAGACGCACTACCAACTAAGCTAACTAGGCTGGCTAAATTAAGAAGTATCTCTGCTGTTCTTTCCCTCTTGACCGCGAGGCAATTCGACATAGCGGATATAGTCTTCCTTAATGAAATCTCAACTTCTACAAGTCAAAGCTATAACGCTATAAGGTAGGGTACAACGACATAATTATGTACCTGAATATCCCTCATCAGACCCCTACGATTTAGGGGCCCTGAACTAGCTCTCTGGCCTGGATGACACCTCTTGGTATCCTCTTAATGGGATAGTATATGAACTCGCAGCTTTTCTCTAGAATAAACCTGAATATGCGAACTCTTTAGAGGTGCTGCAGGTGAATTTTAGAGAAACTGGGGAGGTTGAAATATACCAGTGAGGGTATTCTAGGTTCCATCAAGGCCAGGGTATAGCAGCTTGGGCAGGGGAAAAAATACTGGTCACAATAGATCTACAGAGGTCACAGTGTTAATTGCATACTCTCTTGGGAGAGGAGCAACCAGTCCCATAATAAATAAAAATAAAAAAAGTTATGCATTACTTAAGGTTACAGGGATCAAATAGGTACACATGTTAGTTCCTTTGAAAAGCTCTAGTTTTCTTTTCTTTTTTAATTGAAGAATGGAAAAATTGTTTTTAAGCCTAACAGCTGCCTCTCACAAGAAAAATAATAATGTGAGACACAGTCCTTCCAGTAAGGTGTAAGGTTCATTGGTATTCTGCCTATCCTTTTCCCAGGATCTAAAGGGGATTTCCATCAGTTAATTACATATGTTTATGAGGCTGAGTGCACCCTGAAATATCAGCATGGTGTGTTTGTTGTACCAAATGGTAACTCATCAGGAGTTTTAGGGGTAACAAAAGCTGTTTTTATTTTATTTTTATTTCTCAAGTGACATGACCTTAGCAGTTCTAAAAAAATGCCTTTTACATGCCTAATACAGGGTTCTCACGTTCAACTTTTTAGTCGTTCAACTCAGAGTTGTTCAACAAAAAGTTAAAAGTGGCATGAAAAATGATGTGTGAACCTTCCTTTCAACAAAACTGTTCAACTTTTTAGTCGTTCAACAAATATTAAACCACCTCTAATATTTTGTTGAACACGACTATTTCTCTTTCAACTTTTCAGGTTCGCGAATCATTTGAAAATGTAGGAAATCAATATTTTAATAAATTAACAAAGAGATTTTTAATTTTTTAGGCAAAAAACAAATATAGCCAGCCTAGTTAGCTTAGTTGGTGGTGTGTCTGGCCTTGTAAGCGCTGGGGCCGCGGGTTCGATTCCCGCCGCTGGGCCGGATTTTATCCTGATGGGATAATGTTCGTTCTCGGAACGGCTGGCCTTTCTCCTATCCTGTCTTCCTTCTCTCTTCGATCTCGGGAATGATAATGGACCATAGCAGTTACAGTCTTCCCTCTGTCAAAACCTCTTAAAAACAAAATAAAAAAAAAAAAAAACAAAAAAACAACAAATATATTTGGGACAATGAATAAGTGGGTCACACTAAAATTACACTAGCCAGCCTAGTTAGCTTTGGTTGGGTAGTGGCGTCTGCCTTGTAACGCGCTAGGCCCGCGGGTCTCGATTCCTGCCCGGGCGGATTTTATCCCTGATTGGGATAATGTTTGGTTCTCGGATACGGGCTGGCCCTTTCTCCTATCCTTGTCTTCCTTCTCTCTTCGATTTCGGGACAATAAGACCATAGCAGTTACAGTCTCCTCTGTCAAACCTCTTAAAAAAAAAAAAAAATACACCTAGAGTTCTGGGATCGATATCAAATACATAATTCTTTATAAATTTAAGGGGTGCGTTTATCAATCAACTGATTAGTTGCTATTAATCAGCTGATTATTTTTCAAAAAATCCTATATCAAACCACACAGATCAGTAGATACATTAATCAATCGATTAGTTAAACAACTGAATATAAAGAAATTGATAAACGCGCCCTAAAGATAGTATAGATTACCACTTCAAATTACCAAGAAAACTGAATGAAAAATCGTTCAATTCGGTTGAAACGTGAGAACAAAAAACATATTCAACTTTCAACTTTAAAGTTGAGCAACAACAGTTGAACGACTAAAAAGTTGAACGTGAGAACCCGCCTTAACAGAAAATAAGAAATGTTCTGCTACCAAAGCTTTTAACTTTAACTAAGTAGAATGTTTCAAAGTTTGATGTTTGTGTTTCACGTCAAGATTGAAACACAAGATCTAGTTATCTGCATGATTTTAAAATGAAGTCAATTGATAAAGTATGTAGAACTTTAATGCAGCAAAAAGTTCACTTTTATGTAGCAAAAAGTTCTAAATCGTGCAATAAAAACCTGTTCTCCTAGGGCAATTATTAAAGTATTCCCCTGACAGAATAGGAATCTAACGTAGAGCATAGAAGTAGGTATCCAAGATCCAGAGAAAATAAAATAGGTAATCCAAATAACTGAGGTTTGAACTGCTTTCCACTTTCAGGGTTACACTTATTTCACAAGATCCTTAATCCTTTGGCACTTTATTTTATTTGAATTTATTATTTTAAATTCTTTAATTTTGAAGAGCAACTGCCTGGTTACTGACAGTAAACACACATTGAAACCATGATGAATTTCTCACACAGAACACGGTTTTCCACTTACGTTGTATTTGAAACAATCTGAAGGATAAAAATTCTTTAATTTAATCAATTAATTAACATCAAATATTGGTTACTTCATTATGATTTAATTAAATTTATCAAAATTTAAAATGTACAAAAAATCACTTTTTCAAAAAAACATGAACGCGTCAACGCGATTCAAAAAACACGCACTGTGAAGTCGGCCATTTTCAAAATGCAACTACTTGAACTCGGTTCACACGATCTCTCATTCGGGTTTACTTCGGAAATTGGGGTCAGTCATCTGAGGTGCGTTCAGATGCTAGTTAACTTGGAACCTTGGAAGGTTGTGCGCTTGTCTTGTAAGCGGTAGACCTCAGATTCGATTCTCGCCCTGGTCGACGTTTATCCTAGATTCTAGATAGATAAATAATTTTCGTTCTCGGAACGGTTGGCTTTCTCACAGCCTGTTCTATATATATATATATTTTTTTTTTTTGTGATTTCGACGGGATGAGACCTTCCAGTTGTTAGAGATTCCCCGATCAAACCTCTTGAAAACCACGTACCATCCTATTAGGCCAGGCACGTTCAGACCATCTGACAGACCTGGGTCTCAACCTTTTTCCGTCACACACGTTAAGGCTTGACCGACAGACCCAGGTCTGTGAGACTGCTGTCTGGCAGATGATCTGAGCGTGAATGGCGGACATAAAAGGTACCTCCCTATCTATCGCCTAACGTTTTTCCACTTTTTCCTTATTTGCGCTTGGCGCTTGGATTAAAAATTTGACCCGAATGACCCGATTACATTACTTTCCTTCCTATAGGATAAGGAAAGTAAAAAGTTTAGTGAGGAGTAAGGACTGAGGACCCAAGGTCATGAGCATATAGGTAGAATGTGTAGAAACACACTAATATCACGTCACGTGAGCTCATGGGGAGTCAGAAAGATGTAGCTCAAAATTCTCCACCATAATATCTATAAATAATATTGTAGGTACCTAATTTCGTTCATGATAGCCACACTGCCCTCACGTCACTTGAGCCCACGTGATAGTACCTAGTGTGTTTCTACCACAATCATGAGTTTGTTCCTAATATTGACGAGGTGACGACTGATAGGTATCATCGGTATTCCAACTTGAACAGACCACAACCAACTTCTCTCTCCACTTCTTGGTTCTCCTTCTTCTCTTCAAATCTCTTCGTCTTCGGATGAATCGATGAATTTCTTATTAATCGAAAATCATAATCATTTCTTCTCTCTCTCCTTTTTCGGGAACTTGAGAACCTGTTTTTTCGTCTTCTTTTCACACTTCAAACTACCAGGCGTGCGTTTAGCCAAAACCGTGTGCTAATTGGGTTTCCGGAGAACTTCGGTTTGAGGTACCGCGTATTTATGCCAGCTTTAGGAACCTATTCTCACGATTGAATCAAAAATTAGGTAGGTATCTTCAAAATATTGTGAATCCTAGGCTTTGAATTACCTAAATACCTACATTCAAAATATTTAAAATACTGATTTGGAGAGTCGAACAATCGAAGAAGAAGAAGAAGAAGAATAAATAAATAATCATTATAGCTAGGTACCTAGGGAAGGTAGATAGTCTATTTCTCTAGAACCTAGGTAGTAACTAGTAGGTACCTATATGGAGTTCAGTTACGTTTCTGAGGCTTCGTATTCTGTCATATTTTTACTGTTTGTTGTTTTCGTTGTTCTTGCTGTTGTTGTTGTTTTTCTAGGGTTTCTATTTTGTCCCGGGAATTTTTTGTTTGTTTTCATTCATGAATGAGAGTGTTTTTTTCACATGCGTTGGAGACGTTAAGTCGTGAACCCCTTATGAGTAGGTGGGACGTGATAATGTCATATTACCTATACTCCTATAGCTATAGAGAGGTCAAAACTACATACTTATATCTACCGCGGTTATGCAGCTTTAATTTATTAGGTAACTACAATAATAACGACATAATAAGTCGTTAAGTCTTAGGCCAAAAGGTTAAGTAGGCAACTCCTTTAGCAGCGGCTACATTCTGATCTAAGTGATCAGTTGATCACCTAGTACCTACCTACACGTCTACAAATAATATAAACGGATAAACCCCTATTTTCATTCCACCAAAATCCTTTGATCTCACCTTCTTTGAAAGGTTGCCTGACGATATCGATAGACACGGATTGACTTACCTGGACTATAACTATAACGAAGTGTAGTGTGGTCCCAGCACCAGAAGGTACTTACCTAGGTATCTTATAAAATGATCTAGCTTTCAGTATCTAGGTAGGTATCTACTCTATCAACACCACTTTACGAGTACTCAGGTAGGTAATTAGTTGGTCTTCAACACATGAAGAACACAACCATTTAAACAAGTATTAGTCAGAGCAGAGGTAAATAGTTACTGGGTACTTAGGCACTATGCTGGTGTGTGAAAAAAGTGCTAAATTTTTATTATTCTAAATAGGTAGCTCTCTCCAAAATGTGCTCGTACCTAAATAGATGTATAAGTTCTGTTGTTCCATTAATCTGGACTCTGGACTGATTAGTTTAAAGATGGCCAGCATTCCTTTCTCCGTACAATGGGTAACAGTAAAGGTACCTAATGCCAGTCAGGTATAAACTAAAATATAGGTAGCTAGCTAGCTAGATAGGTGTAGTAGGAGTTTACAAAAAAAGCTCATAACTAACAGTTATAATTACTTCGTTAGGTATAGGTACCTACCTACATATGTATGTACCTGTGAGTAGCAACCAAAATTAGTGGATTTTCGTTCAGAAGAAAACGTGGAAAGGTACTTCTTAATGTCTACTAATTATCCACCTATACATATCTACGCGTATAGGCGTCTTAAGACTCTTAAGTGAAGCATTATGTTTAGGATTTAACTCATTTGACCACACTAACAAAATGTTATGTGGTAGAAAATTCGACAGGTGTTAAAATAGCCTGAAGACGTTAACCTTTACTGAAATCCAGTATCATCATCGGTGAATCATAAGTAAATGTGATTATTCCTTGGGCTGAATCAGTTATTCTTCTTTGGGTCAGTAGATCACACGGTTCCCTAATCCCTGGAGGAATGTTTCTAGTTTCAAAGTTCACACATTCGGCGAATTTGACAAAAAAAAAAAATCGAGCACAAAAAGTAGAAGGTATGAATGAAATACCTACAAGAGGAACTTGACTAAAATGAACTGAAAAATGATGGAATAAAAAAAAAATAACAGAAGTTCGTTAAGATTCTTCTCTTGAAAGTCATCAACACGAGGTTTTGTTGTGTAGTTAGTACCTAAGTTACGTATATCTTATTTGTGACTTACTTTTACCGGCTATCACTTCTCTTAAAGTTCAGAGGGTACTCATCTCCTGAGACCTGAAATCGTTCATGCATTTCACTTAGATTGTACATTGAGATCCAGCTGTGGAACCTTCCTGTTAACTGATTTTTGTACGAATGGTACAACCGAGCCGTGATGTTTACGTACTCCATAATACTGACAACTAAAACATTTCTAATTTTATTATCATGTCGGTAAAAGTAAAAGTTGTCTTGTAACGATACAAGTTGGTACAAATTAGATCAACCTTTAAACATAAATGATGAAATATGAGTCATCTTCTCTCCATGTTTTATAATTTTAATTGAAATAAAAACGTCCATGACTTTTTTAAGTAGCTAGGTATGGAGCTGCAGAATATACGAAAATAGTAAGTCATAAAGTAGGTAGGTACGTAGGTAGGTAGGTAGGTAGGTACCTAAGTGTTAAGAGCAGAGTTATTTTACCTGCTTGTGTAACTTCAAAACGAGAACTGTCGCTACTAGCATACGAGGAATTAATTACTTGTAACTCAATAAGTGTCACAATCTTGTCTGCACTTTGATTTTTTTACCTATTTCGTATCCTCCGCAGATTCCAGTCCTTGAGTTTTTTTAGGACCTTGTAACTACCATACGCGTATACTCAGATATAATTTATCAATCATTTCTGGTCAGATTCTTACTGATTTGTTACTTTTACTGTTTTGGTAGGTATACCTCTATCTAGGTCCTCGAGATTTAAAATTTGATCCAGGGGACCTACCTATAAGATACTGATTGAAGTTAGGATAACGATCTATATTGTCCACAAAGGTATGACCAGTTCTAGAATAGAACTACCGTTGGTAGTGCTATCATCTACATACAAGAAACTTACTGAAATATTGCTACCTACTTTATTTTTCCTCGTACTTACCTTTTGAACCAGGTAGGTAATACCTATACTAGGTATGTACTCTTACACCTAGACTTGTGATAATGTACTAATAATTGAGGGGCGCGCAGCAAGAAGGTCAAAAGTCGACTTTTGCCCTTTTTGCGTATACAGGCTTATTCGACGCGGAATTTTGTTCTCTACACAGCACAGAAATACGATCTCGATATCTCGATTTTGCACGAAGTTACACGAAAAAAACAAACAATTTTGTAATTAGTAGGAAAAACTTTAAATGCGATTTCCCGAAAACGTGATTTTGCTACATTAATTTGCCCTTCTTGCTGCGATTAGAGATTCCAGATTCGAACAAGTTTTAATTAATTGTTACCAGTGTTTATAAGTTTGTTTAGCGTTAGACAGTTTTTCCCAAATACAAACGTAGGTTCTCGATAATTACATATGTACAATGGTAAGTATAGACTTATCCGTATCCGTTCGAACCTTATCCGCTCAGGATAAACGTCTAAACAAGAGGGCAGCTTTTTTAAACTGAGTAAATCTTGTACAATCCAGGGTTAAAAAATGATTGCCAACTCATAAACCTCTAAACAAAGGAAAGTTTGCCTATTTATGACCGTCCTAACAATATCGGTATAATATCCACAGTAGCAAACGCGGGACTAGAAACGCTTTAAGTACCAACTACCATCAAGGCACTTAAACTTAACACTCACACTGAGAATATAAGTTAGAATATGACTGACATTTAGATAGGTACCTACTGATTATTGTGAGCCTATTTATTATTATTATTTTCCTCTCAAAAGGGTTAAAACTATACCTATAGAAGCATTAGCGAGATAAATTCTCCAGAGCAGCGCGCTTAGCTCTCAGTCGAAGAAATTCATTACCTACCGTTAAGTCATCAGCTTCAGAAGTTGAATATTATGCAGAGATTTTTATTGCCTCAAGAGAGCCGAGAACTCAGCGATATGAAGATTCTGGTTTTTCTGTGATGGTTGTACCGGAGGACGTCACCGATCGAGAGTGACTTGGGTGACTGAGGTACCGAGGAGTCAACTCAGTCGACAGGAATATTTGAAGACCCGTGGCGGATAGGAAGAGTTCCAGGGGGGTCTGGGATAGTTTTGAATAAGGGACTGTTAGACAGTTTCAGGTTCTAGAAAGCGAGCCATGAAATTAGTCTTTTGATCGCTCAAATTGAACCCTTTAAATTTTATTAACTACTCAGTATTCTAGGTAACATATAGTCACCTCAAGATAAACAAAATTAGTGGAGATGTTTGAATCACCGAGAATAGTGGAGATGTCTGATTTCCCAAATAAATAGTGGAGATGCCTCAATTACCAAAAAAATAGTGGAGATGGCTGATTTCCCCAAAAAACTAGTGGAGATGCCTGAGTCACCAAAACTTATGGTGACACTTTGTTCTTATTAATTTTATTAAACTAAGGCGATTAGGTACCAAATTAAAAGTAGGTATTTCAAAATAATGGGTAGGTAGTAGGTAAGTATTTGCACCACCAATAAAATTGGTATTTTAAGTACTGCTCCAAATAATGTACTGGGAACAGGTTTCTTTAATGTGTCTCATCGTTTTATATGTATGTAGGTATGTATTATTATTTATTGTTAATTTATAGCATGGTGATATCGGAAGTTTTCATTAAAATATCCACTTTATGATTACTTTTTACTGTAAGGTGTTGTTGTTTACGTTTTATTTCAATCTAATCCGTGGTTTCCTCTCAAGATGTGCCTGGGAAAAGGTGATTCCAGTAATTGAATTCAAAGTCTTCGTCCAAGCAAGGAAAGTATGCAATTACATAGGTATCTGCCAATATCAAAAGCTGAAAATGTAATTTAAAATTGGTATTTTAAGTACTGCTCCAAATAATGTACTGGGAACAGGTTTCTTTAATGTGTCTCATCGTTTTATATGTATGTAGGTAGGTATGTATTATTATTTATTGTTAATTTATAGCATGGTGATATCGGAAGTTTTCATTAAAATATCCACTTTATGATTACTTTTTACTGTAAGGTGTTGTTGTTTACGTTTTATTTCAATCTAATCCGTGGTTTCCTCTCAAGATGTGCCTGGGAAAAGGTGATTCCAGTAATTGAATTCATTCAAAGTCTTCGTCAAAGCAAGGGAAGTATGCAATTACATAGGTATCTGCCAATATCAAAAGCTGAAAATGTAATTACTGGTTGTGTAAATGATTGAACTGGGAACAGGTTTCTTTAATGTGTCTCATCGTTTTATATGTATGTAGGTATGTATTATTATTTATTGTTAATTTATAGCATGGCGATATCGGAAGTTTTCATTAAAATGACCACTTTATGATTACTTTTAACTGTAAGGTGTTGTTGTTTACGTTTTATTTCAATCTAATCCGTGGTTTCCTCTCAAGATGTGCCTGGGAAAAGGTGAGTCCAGTAATTGAATTCATTCAATGTCTTCGTCCAAGCAAGGAAAGTATGCAATTACATAGGTATCTGCCAATATCAAAAGCTGAAAATGTAATTACTAATTACTAGTTGTGTAAATGATTTTAATCAAGACTGACATAGAACTGCACGAGGAAGGAATCTAAAATTGAAAACTGCCCAGGGCAAATCCTCGACATGAAATAAATAGAACTATTAGAAAGTACTTATACCTTACCTACAGCGAGTTAACAACATCGCGTACTAAAACAAAATAGAAACCCTAGAAAAACAACAACAACAGCAAGAACAACGAAAACAACAAACAGTAAAAATATGACAGAATACGAAGCCTCAAAAACGTAACCTGAACTTTCATTTCCCTATGTGTCACCCCTATGACCATATGGAACAGACGAAAGGGGGAGACAAAATAGAAACCCTAGAAAAACAACAACAACAGCAAGAACAACGAAAACAACAAACAGTAAAAATATGACAGAATACGAAGCCTCAGAAACGTAACCTGAACTTTCATTTCCCTATGTGTCACCCCTATGATAAAATGTTACCATATGGAACAGAGGGGGAAGGCAGCCACCCAACACCACCCTATATGACTCATCTATACTCGAAACTCTTGCACCTTTTGTGAAGAAGAGATAAATTATGAATAGGGAGAGGGATTGGCAAGGCAAAATTGGTTATTTATGCGGAAGGAGGGTTTGATTTGACGTACTGATTTGTTTTTGCCCGACAAGGTACATGGGTATTAGGTACGTGTTATGTCGTTGTTGTAAAGGTATGCCCGTTTTTTTTTTTTTTTTTTTTTTTTTTTTTTTTTTTTTTTGATGGAGCAAAATTAGAAATAAATGCCTAGAGTAGAAGCACCAGTTGATCGGCCTCTTAAGACCTTTTTTTGAGATGGCTTAAAACCCAGACCGTATAATTTTGCTAAAGAGGGAAATATCTAATAGGTATAGCTACATAATCAAGTTATTCTTAATGTGAAGAAATTTCGTAAAACAAGTTAAACTTTCTAGGCATCTAGGCTTACAAAAAACCTTTTTCAATTTTTATTTTTTGCTGCTAGACAGCTAGACACTGCCTAGGCAAAGCGTGACATTACCTACTTGAGCAAAACGGACATCCACGTCTTTTGACTTGAATCATGCTGAGCTTTAAATCTCTCAGGAGTCTCACTCAGCAAGTCAAGTTTTTTTAGTGAATTCCTCAAGCCATCAAGTACACATCTCGTGATAACATTATAAGAAATAAATTAGTAAATTACGGTTTATCAGGATGTGGCAGAACTTGTCATAAATAATGCCAGGAGTAGAGGACCGACCTACGTAATATTTATAGGCATTAATGCACTTAACATTAATACATCGCATATTTATTGGGATTAAGAAACTTGGTCAAAACTGGTCGGTAGTCAGAGGCGTTCAGGTAAAAAAAAAAGCTCAGGTCAATGCATCACCACCACTTTTCTTAAATGCATTTTAATTTCTACTACGTATATCTATTACCCATGTATGTAGGTAATTGGTACCTACATATTACATGCTTAAATGAAAGGTTGGAGGCATCCATTCCTAGGTACCTATTACCTACTCGTATGACTGTACGAGTATCTAGACAGCTTGAAGTCAGACGTACTAAATTACCATATACAAGACATAAGACAAACTAGAGGCACCCACATTCCATGTACAAAACCTATCATGAGAGATCTAAAAAGTGCAAACAAGTTGGTAGGACATGGTTGCAAAAAAAAAGCGACCGAAATTAAAACACTTGACTTACGTTCAGCTGGACTTGTGTTTAGGCCCGGCGCACACGCCATGTCTTCCAAATAGATCTTCAAACTTGGTCTTTCAACAGATCGTTGCTTGTGTACGCGATTTGTGCGGAAATTTCACTCATTTACCTAGACCAGAAATTCATGCAAATATCGCGTACACACAAACACACATGCACAATGATCTGTCGAGAGACCAAGTTCCCAAGTTGGGACACAAGTAGAGTGTGTGTCGGGCTTTAGTTGACAAAGTTGACTTGAAAGCCCTGGAGGTTGACAAGTTGTATAACATGGGACAAGTGACATGAATGAATGGGGCGTGTGACACGTTTATCTAAACATGGGATCGCATCCTCTGATTGAACATATTGATAGGTTCTTATTAGACCTACATAGGTAATTATAGGTAGAATGATACTAACATAATGGGACGTCTTATCAGGCCTGATATTTTCCTAACCAGGTATTATTGTACCTCAGACTTCGACAACCTCATACTCGCGGGGGCAGGTGTGCCCACCAGCTTGTGTTTTCGATTCCGCGGATGAACGACTAATATTTACTTTATTTATTTATTTATTTACTTTTTTATTTATTTTTTAATTTTACAAATATCATTGTTTACTTATGGAGATGCATTTTTCTTCATCCCCCCAACCCAAATTTTGAAATATCTATAATTGACCGCCCGTCAGCATTTTTCCTGGGCTGATTGTGCCCGCGCTTTGAAAAGATTACCGACCCCTGATGTACCTACACGTTAATCCTTATAGATTATTATTAATTATTCGACTGTGTTTTCGATCTTTTTGATGTGGAGATAACGACGAGCATCTCCCAATATGTTGACGCCTCTGCCCCAGCATCTCTAGAGGATCTAGATTTGGATCTTGATTTATCGTGATCCTAAAGTCATAAATTGTATTCTTGTCAGATAGCTCTGAATCTCTGATAGGTATAGGCTACGAATTTGCGTAGCACAGGTGCGCGGCTAAAGTAAAAGTTCTGATAGACATGAACTTAACGATGATACTTGCAAGCGATACCTATATGAAGTACCTAGATACAATAATGCATGAGTAATTGCATGAAATGTAGGTACGTACATACCTTCGTTTATAGGTACATATGTAGGGTGTCTAGTCGTACCTTGGCCCCCGTTGTACCTTGGTCCCCTGGACTTTTCTGGTATCCTATATGAAGTACCTAGATACAATAATGCATGAGTAATTGCATGAAATGTAGGTACGTACATACCTTCGTTTATAGGTACATATGTACCTACTGAACTCCATATAGGTACCTACTAGTAACTACCTAGGTTCTAGAGAAATAGACTATCTACCTTCCCTAGGTACCTAGCTATAAATGATTATTTATTTATTCTTCGTCGCTGAATGCCCTTTGCCGTTAGCATATGTCAAGGCGGTCTCTTCCTGATCCCTTATGTGCCGCGTCCATTTCAGTTTAGGACTATTGCACTGAAATCATAGGTTAGCATAAGCCTGACACCTGACCTGTCAGTATAAACTGCTAACGTCAAGGCCCCAGGGGCTAGAGGTGTGCTTCTCATTTTGAAGTTGCTTTCACTTATAGCATGTGACTTACTGATCGTCTGATATCGTACAGTCCATTATGATTTTGGTAAGCGCCACGCTTCATTAGCCACAATGAAATGATAAAGGTAGAATGCTAGATTGGAGATAGTATTCTATCAAGAAAGTTTGTTATCTTTTTTTCTTCAAATCAACTGCAAAAGTGATTGTATACGTCGCGTTGTGTTGTCTAAGCACCAAAGTACCAAACGTATTAATACGGATTATTATGGACCAACATTTTGGTACTCATTAGTATAATCTGTATTTCAACATGTATTATGTTTCTACCTATCAGGCGTGATTCAAAGCTCTTTCACGTGGGATTGGTCCTAGCGTGTAACTTGTCCTTTGATCAACACGTGTGATTAGTCGCCTTGGCTGATTTTGCACTGAATGGAACCGTTGACTTTCATCGCGTGGATGGCAAGTCTCACGGAAAGCAAAATTTGGTGAAAGAACTCTAAAATAGTACTCCTAAAACAACTACAATTTAGAATATTAATGTAGGTGGTACAGCTCTCTCAAGATTGTATGAGTGTGATAACAACGTAGGTACCTAGAGCCATTTTACGTACCAAGGTAAGCAGAAGATACTTCTAGAGCACAAAGTAACACTCGTGATGGCATATGGTCCACTTTATATCGATCGTTTATGACCGTGCTGCTTTTGTCACAGATTCCTTCAGGTGATTAATTGACCGTCAGTTTATTGGTAGTTGTAAATGGAAGTATACCTTCCTATAGCTATTATTGTAGGTATTTGTCAATTAGTGATCTTCGGTCCATTTGTTTGGAATGAGGTACTTTCAGAGCACGTTGCACTGAGAGTTTGTCACACTCACTTGACGCTGGGCGCTGGTGAGGATCGTATAACCCAAATGGAAATTCGGTACATAGTTCTTTATTGTTTTAATGTGTTTCTAATGGGTACTTCATTTTTCAGAAAGAGGGATATAAAAACTGTCTGTTCCTTGACGAATGTCTTGCTCCAGCACGGACTTCAGACTTCATTTCAAAGCACTTTTACACTAAAGTATAGGTTTACACATTAATCCACGGATAAAATTTGCCGTATCGAATACTCGGCGATAGTGTTCATAGAATGCCCATCAGGCAACTCTCAATTTAATCAGAAGACCATGTGAGATATGTGGTATATTAGAAAGAGACTGGCCAAGTCGTGATACTCGTGATGACATTATGGTCCACTTCTAGAGCACAAAGTAACACTCGTGATGGCATATGGTCCACTTTATATCGATCGTTTATAACCGTGCTGCTTTTGTCACAGATTCCTTCAGGTGATTAATTGACCGTCAGTTTATAGGTAGCTGTGACTGGTGCTATACCTTCCTAGCTATTATCGTAGGTATTTGTGAATTAGTGATCTTCGGTCCATTTGTTTGGAATGAGGTACTTTCAGAGCACGTTACACTGAGAGTTTGTCACACTCACTTGAGGCTGGGTGCTGGTAAGGATCGTATAATCCAAAAGGAAATTGTATAGTTCTTTATCGTTTTAAGTGTCTTTCTAATGGGTACTTCATTTTTCAGAAAGAGGGATAAAAACTGTCTGTTTCTTGATGAATGTCTTGCTCCAGCACGGTCTTCAGACTTCATAGCAAATGAACACTTTTGGTCCCAAGAACTTTTACTTCTAATCCCAACTACCATCTCAGTGGGGTTCTTCTAGTACTGGTAGTATAGGCATACCTACTTAACCACACTAGGTACTTATTGTCATTAATCTATGAAAGTTCATTGCAATTTTTTCAAGTACCTGTGCATGACACATTTGGTCCCAAGAACTTTTACTTCTAATCCCAACTACCATCTCAGTGGGGTTCTTCTAGTACTGGTAGTATAGGCATACCTACCTACTTAACCGCACTTATTGTCAATAATCTATGAAAGTTCATGCAATTTTTTCAAGTACCTGTGCATGGGCACTTCTTTCTCATACTGTGCCTAGCTATCTTGTATCAAAGAGGAACAACTTATAACCCAAATGGAAATTCGGTACATAGTTCTTTATTGTTTTAATGTGTTTCTAATGGGTACTTCATTTTTCAGAAAGAGGGATAAAAACTGTCTGTTTCTTGACGAATGTCTTGCTCCAGCACGGTCTTCAGACTTCATACAAATGAACACATTTGGTCCCAAGAACTTTTACTTCTAATCCCAACTACCATCTCAGTGGGGTTCTTCTAGTACTGGTAGTATAGGCATACCTACTTAACCGCACTTATTGTCATTAATCTATGAAAGTTCATGCAATTTTTTCAAGTACCTGTGCATGGGCACTTCTTTCTCATACTGTGCCTTGCTATCTTGTATGAAAGAGGAATAGCTCATTTGTACCTTTGACCTATGGATAGAATCTGTGGAAAAGACACATTTGTCAGTAATCCTATGGAGTATGGAAGGTAAGATTCGCTGATTTCCCCATGTCGATGTCGGCGGTCTTATACAACTCATTTGTACCTTTGACCTATGGATAGAATCTGTGGAAAAGACACATTTGTCAGTAATCCTATGGAGTATGGAAGGTAAGATTTGATTTCCCCATGTCGATGTCGGCGGTCTTATTATATATATGCAAGTCCCACCAAGTCATACATCAGTTCACATTTGACTTTTAATACGATTCTGCGGTCTACAGCTTGTGGTTTGTACGAAAAAAAAAAAAACTCATAACTAAATTATCTCACCAGTTATAATTACTTCGTTAGGTATAGGTACCTACATATATGTACCTGTGAGTAACAACCAAAATTAGTGGATTTTTCGTTCAGAAGAAAACGTGGATAGGTACTGCTTAATGTCTACTAATTATCCACCTATACATTATCTATACGCGTATAGGCGTCTTGAGACTCTTAAGTGAAGCATTATGTTTAGGATTTAACTCATTTGACCACACTAACAAAATGTTATGTGGTAGAAAATTCGACAGGTGTTAAAATAGCCTGAAGACGTTAACCTTTACTGAAATCCAGGATCATCATCGGTGAATCTTCAGTAGGTATCATCATCGGTGAATCTTCAGTATCATCATCGGTGAATCAGAAGTAGGTAAATATGATTATTCCTTGGGCTAAATCAGTTATTCTTCTTTGGGTCAGTAGATCACACGGTTCCCTAATCCCTGGAGGAATGTTTCTAGTTTCAAATTCAAAGTTCACACATTCGAGGTTTGTACGATTGTGGCGTATTTTCTAATATAATTATCTTTTATTTATTTAGTTTTAGTTAATAAGTACTGCAGAGACGATAATATTAGAATTGCTATTTCTTTCTTTCTTTCTTTCCTTAATAGGTATCCACAGGTACCTTTATTATTAGTTGGAAATGTCATATTCATTATACCATTATAGACTAGAGATAGAGAGGCAGGTTAGAATCTAATGTCATTAACATTTTGGTTTGACTAGGACTTCAGACTTCTTGTCACTGGATTTGTATCTAATAGATTGAGTCGGTTCGTGTTTTGTGATGGCGATGTTTTTTTATAAACTTGAAAAGCTAGGAAAGAACATTGTGGTCTTTGTCGCAGTTCTATTCTAGAACTGGTCATAACTTTGTGGACAGTATAGATCGTTATTCCAACTTCAATCAGTATCTTATAGGTAGGTTCCCTGTATCAAATTTTAAATCTCGAGGACCTAGATAGAGGTATACCTACCAAAACAGTCAAATTAACAAATCAGTAAGAATCTGACCAGAAATGATTGATAAATTATATCTGAGTATACGCGTATGGTAGTTACAAGTTCCTAAAAAAACTCAAGGACTGGAATCTGCGGAGGATACTGTTGAATTAGAGTTCTAATGTAGTAAGAAAAGATCACTTTGAAAATAGAACATTGGAACGAATTTATTTTGTGTAGACTCACCAGAGTGAAAACCAAGACTGAGGATTGAATCAATTCACTCTAGCCAATATTGGATCTTGGAAAACCGAAATACACTGGTTCGAAACCACCATCATACACAACAGATACGAAATAGGTAAAAAAATCAAAGTGCAGACAAGATTGTGATACTTAGTGATACTTATTGAGTTACAAGTAATTAATTCCTCGTATGCTAGTAGCAACAGTTACTTAACTCGTTTTGAAGTTACACAAGCAGGTAAAATAACTCTGCTTTTCACACTTACGTGCTTTATGACTTGCCGTTTTAGTATATTCTGCAGCTCCATACCTAGGTACTTAAAAAAGTCATGGACGTTTTTATTTCAATTAAAATTATAAAACATGGAGAGAAGATGACTCATATTTCATCATTTATTTTTAAAGGTTGATCTAATTTGTACCAACTTGTATCGTTACAAGACAACTTTTACTTTTCCCGACATGATAATAAAATTAGAAATGTTTTAGTTGTCAGTATTATGGAGTACGTAAACATCACGGCTAGGCTTAAAATTATAAAACATGGAGAGAAGATGACTCATATTTCATCATTTATTTTTAAAGGTTGATCTAATTTGTACCAACTTGTATCGTTGCAAGACAACTTTTACTTTTACCGACATGATAATAAAATTAGAAATGTTTTAGTTGTCAGTATTATGGAGTACGTAAATATCACGGCTAGGCTGTATCATTCGTACAAAAATCAGTTAACAGGAAGGTTCCACAGCTGGATCTCAATGTACAATCTAAGTGAAATGCATGAACGATTTCAGGTCTCAGGAGATGAGTATGAGTACCCTCTGAACTTTAAGAGAAGTGATAGCCGGTAAAAGGTAAAAGTAAATCACAAATAAGATATACGTAACTTAGGTACTAACTACAAAACAAAACCTCGTGTTGATGACTTTCAAGAGAAGAATCTTAACGAACTTCTGTTATTTATTTATTTTTTTTTATTCAATCATTTTTCAATTCATTTTAGTCAAGTTCCTCTTGTAGGTATTTCATACCTTCTGCTTTTTGTGCTCGATTTTTTTTGTCCAATTCCAATAAATTACCTGATCTGGTATCATCTTTGAGTGAAAGTTGGCAAAAACTGCATCCTGTTGTCATCAGATCGTTGCTAATCCTCTGAAACTGTCAACCGTCTGGGATGATCGATCGCCATATTCCTAATATAGGTAATCTTGTTTTATGATTAAATTAATATCCGGTTTCAAATTTTTTTGATCAGTCGTTATAGTCATTTTACTTACCTACCTTTGCTTGTCACTTTACTCTTGGTTAATTGGTAGATGATAGAAAATTGCTTAGTTGCTGTATATTATTCACACGACAAGACATATTTTCATCAGGAGGCCCATTTATGAAAGAGATCATGTGATTTTCTTGCAAAACCCTTAAATACGCAACGCATTTTGCTTAAATAAATTAATTAGAATGTGGCGGATAGGAAGAGTTTCAGGGGGGTCTGGGATAGTTTTGAATAAGGGACTGTTAGACAGTTTTAGGTTCTAGAAAGCGAGCCATGAAATTAGGCTTTTGATCGCTCAAATTGAAACCTTTAAATTTTATTAACTACTCAGTATTCTAGGTAACATATAGTTACCTCAAGATAAACAAAATTAGTGGAGATGTTTGAATCACCGAGAATAGTGGAGATGTCTGATTTCCCAAATAAATAGTGGAGATGCCTGAATTACCAAAAAAAATAGTGGAGATGGCTGATTTCCCAAAAAAACTAGTGGAGATGCCTGAGTCACCAAAACTTATGGTGACACTTTGTTCTTATTAATTTTATTAAACTAAGGCGATTAGGTACCAAATTAAAAGTAGGTATTTCAAAATAATGGGTAGGTAGTAGGTAAGTATTTGCACCACCAATAAAATTGGTGAGATGCCTGAGTCACCAAAACTTATGGTGACACTTTGTTCTTATTAATTTTATTAAACTAAGGCGATTAGGTACCAAATTAAAAAATGTTGTTGTTTTTTGTAGTTGTTGTTAATTTAGGTACATTGTGGTTTCATCACTTGGAGCCAAAATGCTCAAAACCTCAGAACTCTCCTTCTTAAGAACTCTCATTTTATAATTATACCTACTCAAGTAGTCAAATTTTTCATACCAACATTACCAACTCTCTACATGTATGTTAGGTACTTACGTACAGGTACTTTATATGACGGAGGTACTTGTGTTTAGGTTTAGGTACTGACGAAGTACTTTACAGACATCATAAAGTTGACATGTACTTAGTGTTGTTCTGAAGCAGGGACATGTCATTTTTCATGACGAGATAAAAATCGCGATCTTGTAGTGCTTTTTTCTCACCAAGTTTGTTGCTGGTTTTACTTCTAAAGTTACAAAATCTTTTTCAAAACCAACATAAAACTTACACCTTTATGAATAATAGCATGACAATAGGCCGTGTTTGTGTGATCAAAATCTGAGGAAAAATCAAATCAAATCATGCTATCTTTTTGGTAAAACAGAGAGCTTTCTCACAACTTTGTGGGTATCACAGTATTACAAGTCTTTCATTTACTCAATATATATTATTTATCATCTCTTCGACTTGTAATACCGCCACTGGTCGCTACTCGATTAAAGTAGCTACTCAATTGTCCTCACGAGCCTGAGTGCACCACGAACTCCAAGCACAGAGCCGAAAAAAACCTCGGCCCCGCCGGGAATCGAACCCGGACTTCCTGCGTGCAAGCCTAGTGTGATACCCACTCGGCCACGGAGGCTACTTCTGAGGAAAAAGATAACTTATGGCCAGCCAGGACCACAATTTGAGTTCCAACTCAACTCTTGGATTTAACCAATCTGATTGGTTGATTTCAAACTTTTGAGTCAATTAGATTGCTTAATCCTATAGTTACTATAGTATAGTAAAACAACAATCAAACTCACATTGTGATCCTGGCCATCAGCTATCTGCGCTTTATGATTTGAAATTGTGGTCAAAACTTCAACGCTGTCGCTGAATACATTGTGATCCTGGCCATCAGCTATCTGCGCTTTATGATTTGAAATTGTGGTCAAAACTTCAACGCTGTCGCTGAATGCCCTTTGCCCTTAGCATTATGTCAAGGCGGTCTCTTCCTGATCCCTTATGTCCATTTCAGTTTAGGACTATTGTACTGAAATCATAGGTTAGCATAGGCCTGACACCTGACCTGTCAGTATAAACTGCTAACGTCAAGGCCCCAGGGGCTAGAGGCGTGCTTCTCATTTTGAAGTTGCTTTCACTTATGTCGCTGAATGCCCTTTGCCGTTAGCATATGTCAAGGCGGTCTCTTCCTGATCCCTTATGTGCCGCGTCCATTTCAGTTTAGGACTATGTATTACACTGAAATCATAGGTTAGCATAGGTCTGACACCTGACCTGTCAGTATAAACTGCTAACGTCAAGGCCCCAGGAGCTAGAGGCGTGCTTCTCATTTTGAAGTTGCTTTCACTTATAGCATGTGACTTACTGATCGTCTGATATCGTACAGTCCATTATGATTTTGGTAAGCACCACGCTTCATTAGCCACAATGAAATGATAAAGATAGAATTCTAGATTGGAGATAGTATTCTATCAAGAAAGTTTGTTCTCTCCTTTTTTTCAAATTAACTGCAAAAGTGATTGTATACGTCGTGTTGTCTAAGCACCAAACGTATTAATATGGATTACTCGTATATGGACCAACATTTTCGTACTCATTAGTTTAAAATCTGTATTTTAACATGTATTATGTACCCATCAAAGGCGTAATTCAAAGCTCTTTCACATGAGCTTGGTCATGTGACTTGTCCTATGGCCGTTGCATCTGATTTGCAGTCTAGGCTGCTTTTACACTGAATGGAAGCGTTGACTTACAATGGGTTGACTGGTCTCATGGACATGGACCAACAAGATTTGGTGAAAGAAATCTAGAATGATACTTCTAAATCCCCTAATATTTTAATGTAGGTAAGTAAAGTACAACTCTCTCAAGATTGTATGAGTGTGATATCAACGAACGTAGGCTACAGATATTTTACGTATGCGTAAGTAGAAAATAGGTACCCCCAACAAGATTTGGTGAAAGAAATCTAGAATGATACTTCTAAATCCCCTAATATTTTAATGTAGGTAAGTAAAGTACAACTCTCTCAAAAGATTGTATGAGTGTGATATCAACGAACGTATAGGCTACAGATATTTTACGTATGCGTAAGTAGAAAATAGGTACGCAGGACCTGTACCTACCAATATTCATAGCGAAGTTTTACACTAAAGTATAGGTTTACACATTAATCCACGGATAAAAATTGCCGTATCGAATACTCGGCGATAGTGTTCATAGAATGCCCAGGCAACTCTCAATTTAATCAGAAGACCATGTGAGATACCTATGTGGTATATTAGAAAGAGACTGGCCAAGTCGGAGAGAGAATATCGAGGTTAATTTAAAAACTCAGAGCATATTGGCTCAGCCATTCAGGTTACCGGTAAGGTACAAGATCTGCTGAACAGAAAGCTATAGAGATTATGCTGGATCTAATATTCCATAGAGTTTAATAGAATTAAGTGTACCAGCGCAACTTCTACCGGGATATTATAAGCTTGGAAGTTTAATACGGTATCATTACCGTCTATGAGCTTGTATGAAAGCCATTATCGCAGTAGACACTTGATAGAATATTGCACATCCAACTCATGAGAATACATTAATAGGTCTTATAATAGACTCCGGTAGTGAGACTAGAGAGATATCTTAGTGCCTCAGTGAATGTATCAAATGTACCTACGTAATATAGGGATGAAAGAAGAGAGTGTTGAGTAGGTAAGTGACGGAAGTTCATGGTGAGCATCTGAAAGGCAGAAAGAGGAATGAATTATGGACAAAGATTATTTTATAATTGTAAAAAAAAAAAAAAAAAGTTCGGGGCAAATTCGTTTGGGTAACGTATACCCCCCGCCCCCTTTATACTAGGTTATGGACTATGTGGGTATGTGTGTTAGAAAGGTGCTACTTACCTACTTGTACATGTATACAATGGGCGTAATGGTCAGCACAGGAAAACATCTCATCCCACAGGATTTCCCGTTTCGAGAATTTAATTTTATCCTTTTGTCCTGCTCGAAGTAGATTTTCGATTGTGGGTCAGCTTCGTGGGGGGTTCTAAAGGGAATTGTGGGTGAAGCATAATGTGGGGATTTGGGGGGTTGTTTTCAGTTTATACTGTTTCCTTTCCAAATTTTCAATCTGTCAATGAACTGAATATTGAATTAAGGCGAGAACTTACACGTGTATTGCAGAATATTGGACTAGGTGCATACATAACTGGATAAGCATTTGACTTTCAAGGAACAGATCTTCAACAACGTAAGTGTGCTCGTCACTTGAACATGGCCATTTTGAAGCAAATTCCTCTAGTAATTTGGAACTAAATTTGTCAATAATGGTGGAGATTTTAGATAGGGTTAGCTGTGAATGTGAAGATTTTGAAGGCTACTTTGCTTCTCAATCTGGTAGGCCAATTCAAATGTGGGTGCAATATTTCGACAGTGACGAATTTTGTGTGTCCGAGTTTTAAATGTGTTTTTAAGTCTGTTTATAAAACCTATTGGAACAATGGGTTCACTTTTATCGTTTTACGTTAAACTGAATTTGCTAAAGGAATCTTTGAAAGATGAGGCCGGAGTTTTTGATCAGATTTTCATGCAGTACCAAAGTGTTCTTGTGTTAGTAGGATTCATATTTCGTAAGTAGGTACCTACCTCATCTAAGATGCTATATGAACATCTAGTCATTTGAAATAAAGAAAGGTCATGACAATTGATAACTATATAATACCCAAGATAAATAGGTAGGTAGGTAATGATTGTATCTAATTTTGTGAAATGTAAAGTATGTTAAGTTTGAACTTCCGGTTCCGGTAGTCCCAAGTCCATTTCGTTTAACAAAAATTGATACGTTTGGCAGGCCGGAGTTTTTGATCAGATTTTCATGCAGTACCAAAGTGTTCTTGTGTTAGTAGGATTCATATTTCGTAAGTACCTACCTCATCTGAGATGCTATGAATATCTAGATCTAGTCCTTTGAATTCCAAGATATTTCAAGTTTCTTTGATTAAATGAAATAAAGAAAAGTCATAACGGTAAAGTAGGTATCCAAGATAAATCACGATTATATCTCATTTTGTGAAATGTTAAGTGTGGTTAAAAGTCGGTCTCGTTTAACAAAAATTGGTACGTTTGGACTTACTTTTCAGAACTAATAACAATGATATTATTGACGTGTTTATTGCTGAGACTGAGGTCAACTCCAAGTAGGATTCCTGTTCCGGGCAGAGTATTGGTCCCTCAGAAAAGACGCTCATCTCAAGAATCTCGCTGCAGTTGGCTGAGTAGCTCTCGGAGTAAGTTATCCACAAACCACAGTAAAATATGGAGGAAATTCAAGTATAATCCCTTCTGTAGAGATACCCAATTTGATCCTTTTAATATGATTCCAAGTAAGGTCAGGGATTTTGATTGTTTTAATAAATTTTGGATTCCCCATTGGTAGAGACTCCTACAGGCGAGTATTCTAGAGGGCATAGACTTGTTCCCTTCGGGCGCCAAAGAAGGGAGACTATTTCTTCCCCTCATTTATCACTAAAAGGTTGTATTTGACAAGATGATAAATATTCTCAGTTGTTATTTTTTTTTTTTTGTCAAATTCGAATAAATTACCTGATCTGGTATCATCTTTGCGTGAAAGTTTGCAAAAACTGCATCCTGTTGTCATCAGATCGTTGCTAATCCTCTGAAATGTCAACCGTCTGGGATGATCGATCGCCATATTCCTAATATAGGTAATCTTGTTTTATAATTAAATTAATATCCGGTTTCAATTTTTTTTGATCAGTCGTTATAGTCATTTTACTGACCTTTGCTTGTCACTTTACTCGTGGCGTGGTTAATTGGTAGATGGTAGAAATTGCTTAGTTGCTGTATATTATTCACACGACAAGACATATTTTCATCAGGAGGCTCATTTCTGAAAGAGATCATGTGATTTTCTTGCAAAATCCTCAAATACGCAACGCATTTTGCTTAAATAAATTAATTAGAACAACATCCCTTTTAGGAATGGTCCATCTGACATATTTTTGAAGCCAAGAGCCAAGTTCGGTGCATCCCAGAGCTATGAAAGATTAGGTATACCGTCCTACCATTCGCATAATCCATTTATTTCCATTCTATCTTATTAATTCTTCGCAACCAGACAAGCATGGTAACGCGTAACACAATATTATGTACAATAGCATCAAGCACATAGTCATAACAGCATATGAAATGGGTTCCTAATGATAATTTTCGGTAGGTACTCTGGGAATATGCTGAACTTTACATTTTTGAAATACTTACCTTCATTCCTTGCTACTGAGGTACGTGTGATAATTATCAAGAACTTGTTAGTCCACGGCGACATTACTCTTGTAGGTAATTATTAATGTTGTTGTTTTTTGTAGTTGTTGTTAATTTAGGTACATTGTGGTTTCATCACTTGGAGCCAAAATGCTAAATTAATTAGAACAACATCCCTTTTAGGAATGGTCCATCTGACATATTTTTGAAGCCAAGAGCCAAGTTCGGTGCATCCCAGAGCTTTGAAAGATTAGGTATACCGTCCTACCATTCGCATAATTCATTTATTTCCATTCTATCTTATTAATTCTTCGCAACCAGACAAGCATGGTAACGCGTAACACAATATTATGTACAATAGCATCAAGCACATAGTCATGACAGCATATGAAATGGGTTCCTAATGGTAATTTTCGGTATACTCTGGGAATATGCTGAACTTTATATTTTTGAAATACCTTCATTCCTTCCTACTGAGGTACGTGTGATAATTATCAAGAACTTGTTAGTCCACGGCGACATTACTCTTGTAGGTAATTATTAATGTTGTTGTTTTTTGTAGTTGTTGTTAATTTAGGTACATTGTGGTTTCATCACTTGGAGCCAAAATGCTCAAAACCTCAGAACTCTCCTTCTTAAGAACTCTCATTTTATAATTATACCTACTCAAGTAGTCAAATTTTTCATACCTCATACCAACTCTCTACATGTATGTTAGGTACTTACGTACAGGTACTTTATATGACGGTGGTACTTGTGTTTAGGTACTGACGAAGTGCTTTACAGACATAAAGTTGACATGTATAGTGTTGTTCTGAAGCAGGGACATGTCATTTTTCATGACGAGATAAAAATCGCGATCTTGTAGTGCTTTTTTTCTCACCAAGTTTGTTGCTGGTTTTACTTCTAAAGTTACAAAATCTTTTTCAAAACCAACATAAAACTTACACCTTTATGAATAGCATAACAATAGGCCGTGTTTGTGTGATCAAAATCTGAGGAAAAATCAAATCAAATCAAATCATGGTATCTTTTTGGTAAAACAGAGAGCTTTCTCGCAACTTTGTGGATATCACAGTATTACAAGTCTTTCATTTACTCAATCATCATTTATATTATTTATCGTCTCTTCGACTTGTAATGCCGCCACTGGTCGCTACTCGATTAATGTAGCTACTCAATTGTCCTCACGGACTGAGACGCCAAAGTTGTGAAACGTCAGGAAGATAGATGCTTAACTGAGGAAGTTCTAGTGTTAATCTTATTTCCGAACATTCCGGTCGCTGAGACGCCAAAGTTGTGAAACGTCAGGAAGATAGATGCTTAACTGAGGAAGTTCTTGTGTTAATCTTATTTCCGAACATTCCGGTCAGAAACATTGTCTCGAACAAAGAATATTTCCAATAAATCGTACCTATGTGGTAAATCCAATAAAACACAACGTACGAGATTATTTAGATAAAATCGTACCTATGTGGTAAATTATGCGCATCCAATAAAACACAACGTACGAGATTATTTAGATAGGGTACCTAGTTTTGAAGACCAGTGGAGCATTATCCGTTTGGTAAGTAGTCTTTCCTTTTAGATAGGCAAGCAGGTTTAGATTACGCGTAACACAATATTATGTACAATAGCATCAAGCACATAGTCATAACAGCATATGAAATGGGTTCCTAATGATAATTTTCGGTAGGTAGGTACTCTGGGAATATGCTGAACTTTATATTTTTGAAATACCTTCATTCCTTCTAATGGTTTTGTTGATACCATGCTATAGCCAGGAAAATTTGCTATCCGATGGTAGTTAAAGTTTTCCAATATCATTTGAGAAAAAAATCTAAAAAATCAAAAAGTAAAAACCGTCCGAACACGCCCCGGTCTCCCCTATGTTTCACTGTAGAACTAAACAAGTAAACAATTTTACCTAGAAAGGTATTTTAGAATTTTATACATATACCTAGGTAGATCCTAACCAATTCACCATACAATCCATACCTACATACTTATACGGATGTTTAAAAGTTTACCTACCCATACTTACCTATAGCACTTAGAAGTTGCCTCCGGTTTCCACCAGGTCATCAAACTTGGGTGGCAAGAATCAACTAGGATTCTGTCTTCAAATCTGACTGGACCGGTTCAAAGATGGTCTTAATAGACTTGTCATCTTAATTGTTATCCGTGGAGAATCTTTTTTGAATTGATCAGTGACGAATACGGTAGGAAAAACGTTCCGCTTTTGGTCGCGCCAAGTCAGAAGAGATATCTTGTCAAAATGAAATACCTACCTATAGGTATAACACAAGGACATAATAGTACAGGTACTAGGAACAAGGAAGGTAGAGAAATAATAAAAGGCCAATAGAGGACGTAGAAAATAATTAGGAGAAAAGGTGCTTGAGACAGGTGTTTATCAAACGTAATTATCATTTATCAAACAAACAAGCAAATAACCCTTAATTAAATAGTATGTATTTAACTGGTAAATATAAATACCTACTTACTATTTACTCCTCTATTAAATTCGAACTGGTCGAAAACTGACGTTAAAGAGTCAGATCCTAATTCCCTATACATGGGATTTGAAGGGTGAGTTTCATGTTTTAATACCTGACTCACTGAGTGAGTAGTCTACTGAAAATCGTGATGGAAGAGCAGTTGTTTTTTATGAATCACTTATTTACTCCTCTATTAAATTCGAACTGGTCGAAAACTGACGTTAAAGAGTCAGATCCTAACTCCCTATACATGGGATTTGAAGAGTGAGTTTCATGTTTAAATACCTGACTCACTGAGTGAGTAGTCTACTGAAAATCGTGGAAAGAGCGGTTGTTTTTTATGAATCACTTACTCACTCACTCACTCACCCACTTTTTATGCATCTCTTTTGGATAGGTCCATTGTTGAATCCAGCTGGTAGGAAACTTTTCTTACTCCTCCTGCACTGATTTCACAATTATAATGATGGAGTCCCAACCTTCGGGGGAGGTCGCGGGAAGAGAAAGTAAGGAAGAACTAATTATTGGAGTTCGGGAAATGGTCTGCGATTGAACTCTGGCCAATTTTCTCTGTTCTACCTGTCTATTGTTGTGTAGCGTTGGAGTGGGCCTGAACTCTGAAGGGACGAAAGTGTACCTACTTGTGAATCAGTTCGAACTCTGAATCAATCCCGATTTCTACTGATTTTCCAATTGGCAGTCATGATGAGACACAATGGTGTCATGGGACAAAGACGTTGGCTGGTTTCTTTTTCCTCGAGTTTTCTTATAAAACGTAGACGTTTCTTCTCGATGTCAGTTCATTTTGAAGTTGGTCTTTCCGACTGTGTAAATTTTGTGGTTCTTGTGTGAATTTGCTGAAAACTTCTCGTCTGTTGAATGAGGTACGTACTTTTCTTATTTAATTCTCGGTCAAAGATTTTTCATTTATCTCTCTTGTAGGGTCTTCCCCTGATCACTAGAAAATATATACGTAAGTAGATATACCTAGGTAATTATATTTTCATGATCTTTGAATATACCTTTTTATTAATATTTTATTAGTAGGTATCAGACTAAATACGGCAATACCTAAATTACCTACAATGTATGTAAGTCCTCGTAATACGTATCTCTACCATGTATAATAACTAAATCTCTACTTTTTATTCGTTCATTAACGGAGGTTTTAATGTTTCGATTTATTGGAATGCGCTGGCAGAGCACATAAGATGGAAATAAATATTTTAACACAAGAGGCACTGGAGAGAAAATCGAACCTAAACCCAACCAGGCAGGTAGAGGTATTTAAAAGAACATAATTTAAAATATTACGGGTTACAAACAACACACATTCTTTGCCGAGTATTATGAGTTCACTTTTTTTTAGCATGCAACTTTTTCCTATCATCTTCAGTCCTCTTTGGACAGGAGGTGTAACCATTGAATTTGCAAGTATGTATGTAGATGCATAGCTCGTACATTGGGGAAAGTGATCATTGAAGAAAGGGGAGGGGTCAAAGTTTGGATTGGACCACCTTTGCTGTTTCCAAATGATTATTGATATTCCAGCAGCTGCGTCGTCCGCTAAGAAGCTAACCAACTTGGGTATCTAATGCCGGCGACTGGTATAGGTATTTAAAAGAACATAATTTAAAATTACGGGTTACAAACAACACACATTCTTTGCCGAGTATTATGAGTTCACTTTTTTTAGCATGCAACTTTTTTCATATCATCTTCAGTCCTTTTTGGACAGGAGGTGTAATCATTGAATTTGCAAGTATCTAGATGCATAGCTCGTACATTGGGGAAAGTGGTCATTGAAGAAAGGGGAGGGCCCAAAGTTTGGACCACCTTTGCTGTTTTCAAATGATTATTGATATTCCAGCAGCTGCGTCGTCCGCTAAGAAGCTAACCAACTTGGGTATCTAATGCGGGCGACTCACACTCAGAACTGGGTCTGTCAGACAGTCTGACCTTGAGTGGTCGGCATTAGGGGCGTATTTAAAATACGATTGTGGCCAAAATTCCGAGGACGGTCTGCACTTGGTGTGAATTTCAGGTTTGGCACACAGGCATAGGCAGTTGGTTTTATTATTTTACCTTTAATATCTTCGTTCATATCTGAGATAATGTTTCAAAGTATAGTCTGGAAGAGGTAAAGGACGTTCACATCCTGGCTCTCGCATTAGTAATAATTTTATAATCCCACATGCAGACATTTTGTCCAGTTCAGCGATTCCCAAACTTCTTTATTTTCAAGTCAGTACGTCCCGTTTTTTGTCCCATCCCAAAGCAGAGAATTCTTGACTCTTGAGGTTGTGTGTTTTGCCTTGGTAGGTACTATTCTACTATTACCTACTTATTATAGGTACTTCTTGCTCTGTAGGTACCTATGTGTGTCCATTAGGTACCTATACATACCCTCCATTTGTATTTGTATCTACCTACTACATTTGCAGTGCTAACTTAAACTTACCTATCCCAAACTGAATAAAGTTCGTTCTCAGAACGGCTTTTTCCTATCCTGTCCTCCTTCTCTCTTCGGAAATTAGTAATAATTTTATAATCCCACATGCAGACATTTTGTCCAGTTCAGCGATTCCCAAACTTCTTTCTTTTCAAGTCAGTACGTCCCGTTTTTTTGTCCCATCCCAAAGCAGAGAATTCTTGACTCTTGAGGTTGTGTGTTTTGCCTTGGTAGGTACTATTCTAGGTAGGTACCTATACATACCCTTCATTTGTACCTACCTATATACTACATTTGCAGTGCTAACTTACCTATCCCAAACAGAATAAAGTTCGTTCTCAGAACGGCTTTCTCCTATCCTGTCCTCCTTCTCTCTTGATTCAATGATCCTCTCTCTACTGTGCAGAACCAGTTTCTCCTTCTTTGGACTCTGAAGAATAAGAATACATTGGTGAACCAAATAAATAATTAATAGATGTACACTTGTACACATGGTTAATAGACAGCATAGAACTTCTTTCAATAAAACCATCCACAATGATCGGGTTGGTATTAGTAATAATTTTATAATCCCACATGCAGACATTTTGTCCAGTTCAGCGATTCCCAAACTTCTTTCTTTTCAAGTCAGTACGTCCCAAAGCAGAGAATTCTTGACTCTTGAGTTTGTGTGTTTTGCCTTGGTAGGTACTATTCTACTATTACCTAGTTAGGTATAGGTACTTCTTGCTCTGTAGGTATTTGTGTCCATTAGGTAGGTACCTATACATACCCTTCATTTGTACCTACCTATATACTACATTTGCAGTGCTAACTTACCTATCCCAAACAGAATAAAGTTCGTTCTCAGAACGGCTTTCTCCTATCCTGTCCTCCTTCTCTCTTCGGAACTATCCGTTGTCGCAGTTCCCCTCATCAAAGCTCTCTCCAGAAAAAATCCAATTAAGAAACGCTGACCTTTATACTATTTCTAGTTAACTGGACAGTCTACGCTGTTCCTATATCTATTTTACTTCAAGTTTTTATTTCTATGCATGCCAGAGAGGAACAAAGTACTTGAAAACATGCACGATAGGATTTAGAAATAGGGCAAATAGGAGAAGCAGTTCCAAGATAATCTCTGAGAAAAACACACGAGTTGCATGATATAGCTTTGATTGAAGACATTCGGTAAATCAACTGATCTATCGCCGGTTCTACCCTCATTTGTGCTGATATTACCCATGTTACACAATAAAGCGGTGTAACAGAGAGAATGCCCAGGCATACAGTCCTCCAGTGACCATAGGCGGTTCTACCCTAATGGTGCTATACAAATATAAACCAGAGTGCTGCTCGTAAATCAACTGATCTATCGCCGGTTCTACCCTCATTTGTGCTGATATCACCCATGTTACACAATAAAGCGGTGGAACAGAGAGAATGTTAAATCAACTGATCTATCGCCGGTTCTACCCTCATTTGTGCTGATATTACCCATGTTACACAATAAAGCGGTGTAACAGAGAGAATGCTTACGACTTTCCTTATCCTATTGAATGATGCTTATTTGAGTATTATTTTACCCTAACTTTTAGCATATCTCTAACCGTTTAGTCGGTATTATAGCTAAAAACCGCCAATCGGGTTGGTACCTAATGGTGCTATACAAATATAAACCAGAGTGCTGCTCGTAAATCAACTGATCTATCGCCGGTTCTACCCTCATTTTTGTGCTGTGCTGATATTACCCATGTTACACAATAAAGCGGTGTAACAGAGAGAATGCCCAGGCATACAGTCCTCCAGTGACATACTGATGGCTTGGATGCAATTTATTACAGTGGATTTAAACTTTGAAAGTAAGCATGCAGTAATGTGGGCAGGTACTTGGGGATTATTATCAAGGTAGGTATTGGATTCTAAATTTCTATAATCACAAACACGGAGGATCATTATATGGACAAACATAATGATCTTATTTATTAAATCATATTACAGTGGATTTAAACTTTGAAAGTAAGCATGCAGTAATGTGGGCAGGTACTTGGGGATTATTATCAAGGTAGGTATTTGATTCTATATTTCTATAATCACAAACACGGAGGATCATTATATGGACAAACATAATGATCTTATTTATTAAATCGCCAGAGAATTGAACTTGAGAATATTTTAAGCTGTTTACTCTGCGGTTGATATTCAGAGTAATTCAATTACCTGTTTGTTTGATTGTTACTACCTATCTATAAGTACTTAGTTAACTACAACAGTTACCTACTTATGATTATGAGCAATAATAATCATAGATTCATGCTGGTTATACAGAAAACGGAATTATGTATTTCTTTCTGAAAATAAGTAGGTACCAACCTATTTCTCTACCTATACTTACATATCTTCCTACCTATCTATGTACATAAGTAGGAACTAAGTAACATACCTAAAGCGACTATCATACAATAGGTTAGGTACCTACATATTTATTTATTTTTCCAGAAAATGTACAAGTATGTAGGTACCTACTTCTAGAATTCTAGATCTATCCTGGCTCTCGCATTAGTAATAATTTTATAATCCCACATGCAGACATTTTGTCCAGTTCAGCGATTCCCAAACTTCTTTCTTTTCAAGTTAGTACGTCCCGTTTTTTATCCCATCCCAAAGCAGAGAATTCTTGACTCTTGAGGTTGTGTGTTTTGCCTTGGTAGGTACTATTCTACTATTACCTACTTATAGGTACTTCTAGCTCTGTAGGTATTTGTGTCCATTAGGTACCTATACATACCCTCCATTTGTATTTGTACCTACCTACTACATTTGCAGTGCTAACTTACCTGTCCCAAACAGAATAAAGTTCGTTCTCAGAACGGCTTTCTCTTATCCTGTCCTCCTTCTCTCTTCGGAACTATAAGACCTCCGTTGTCACAGTTCCCTTCATCAAAGCTCTCCCCAGAAAAAATCCAATTAAGAAACGCTGACCTTTACTATTTCTAGTTAACTGGACAGTCTACGCTGTTCCTATATCTATTTTACTTCAAGTTTTTATTTCTATGCATGCACCTAGAGAGGAACAAAGTACTTGAAAACATGCACGGTAGGATTTAGAAATAGGGCAAATAGGAGAAGCAACTCCAAGATAGTCTCTGAGAAAAACACACAAGTTGCATGATGTAGGTAGCTTTGATTGAAGACATTCGGTAGATACTAAACTTGAACATTAACACAGTAAATAATTACCTACCCAGGTTTGTTACTATCTATCTATAAGTAATTAACTACAATAGTTATGATTATGAGCAATAATAATCATAGATTCATGCTTGGATACAGAAAACGGAATTATGTATTTCTTTCTGAAAATAAGTAGGTACCAACCTATTTCTCTACCTACATATCTTCCTACCTAATCTATGTACCTACTTAAGTAGGTACTAAGTAACATACCTAAAGCGACTATCATACAATAGGTACCTATAACCTATAGGTACATATTTAATTTATTTTTCCAGAAAATGTACAAGTATGTAGGTACCTACCTCTAGAATTCTAGATCTATTAAGATTCTCTAAAATCGTACCTATGTGGTAAATTATGCGCATCCAATAAAACACAACGTACGAGATTATTTAGATAGGGTACCTAGTTTTGAAGACCAGAGGAGCATTATCCGTTTGGTAAGTAGTCTTTCCTTTTAGATAGGCAAGCAGGTTTAGATTATTGTTTTCCCCCTAAAGTTTTCTTGAAGCTTAATTACCTATTGTAGGTACAATACATGTAGGTTACCTATATAACGGATTAGGTATGTACTTATAGTATAGGTACTACGTAGTGCCTAATCAGATAGGTACTTCAATAACTATCTAACAATATGTATCATATTGATAATCTTACAAGTTCACATCGAAACATTCCGGTTTGAGGGAAAGAGGTGGTCATCCTTCTAGGTCTTGGTGGTCTGATCATTGACTGTTAATCATGGGTCAAGTTTAGTGCGGTAGTCACTACACTTGCCTGACAATCAGGTGGTCGTGATTCGTGAGGCTTGGTGAGTTTTTACAAGGTAATGGATAAAGGAAAGCGAGGAAGAGGAAGGAGAAGAACAAGTTGCAGAATTTGATAGAGTAATTCGACTACAACACCAGTCAACTTTTCAGAGCAGTAAGAAATCCAGATCACATCATTATTGTTATGATGGTGTCCCAACCTTCGGGGGAGGTCGCGGGAAGAGAAAGCAAGGAAGAACTAATTGGGGTTCGGGAAATGGTCTGCGATTGAACTCTGGCCAATTTTCTCTGTTCTACCTGTCTTTTGTTGTGTAGCGTTGGAGTGGGCCTGCACTCTGAAGGGACGAAAGTGTACCTACTTGTGAATCAGTTCGAACTCTGAATCAATCCCGATTTCTACTGATTTTCCAATTGGCAGTCATGATGAGACACAATGGTGTCATGGGACAAAGACGTTGGCTGGTTTCTTTTTCCTCGAGTGTTCTTATAAAACGTAGACGTTTCTTCTCGATGTCAGTTCATTTTGAAGTTGGTCTTTCCGACTGTGTAAATTTTGTGGTTCTTGTGTGAATTTGCTGAAAACTTCTCGTCTGTTGAATGAGGTACGTACTTTTCTTATTTAATTCTCGGTCAAAGACTTTTCATTTATCTCTCTTGTAGGGTCTTCCCCTGATCACTAGAAAATATATTCGTGAGTAGACTGGGGTTCGGGAAATGGTCTGCGATTGAACTCTGGCCAATTTTCTCTGTTCTACCTGTCTTTTGTTGTGTAGCGTTGGAGTGGGCCTGAACTCTGAAGGGACGAAAGTGTACCTACTTGTGAATCAGTTCGAACTCCGAATCAATCCCGATTTCTACTGATTTTCCAATTGGCAGTCATGATGAGACACAATGGTGTCATGGGACAAAGACGTTGGCTGGTTTCTTTTTCCTCGAGTTTTCTTATAAAACGTAGACGTTTCTTCTCGAAGTCAGTTCATTTTGAAGTTTGTCTTTCCGACTGTGTAAATGTTGTGGTTCTTGTGTGAATTTGCTGAGTGAGTCTACACAAAATAAATTCGTTCCAATGTTCTATTTTCAAAGTGATCTTTTCTTACTACATTAGAACTCCAACTCAACAGGTACCTAGTTTTGAAGACCAGTGGAGCATTAGGTATCCGTTTGGTAAGTAGTCTTTCCTTTTAGATAGGCAAGCAGGTTTAGATTACCAATCTTACCACTAATAAAGTTTTTATTCACAGTAACTTTATTAGTGGTCTGAAATTTGGAAGATCAGAAGGTAAGATGAAATGAATTCTGTAGAAAACTTGAGATGTAATAACAAATTGATTTTTGAAAGCACGACTTTGGTTTAAAATTTGGAAGATCAGAAGGTAAGATGAAATGAATTCTGTAGAAAACTTGAGATGTAATAACAAATTGATTTTTGAAAGCACGACTTTAAAAAATAATTTACTTAACGCTCTATGTAATTTTGGTTTTGAGGTAGGCACATCACGCCCTCTATTGGTGAAAGAAATTAGGGTATAGTGTGAAATGGTAGCAGTACTACGTGATTGCTGATCGAGATTCATGAAAATCGTGATTTATTGAAATCATCATTAAATTTGGTTCCTGATACCTTATAAAAAACGAAAAAGAGATAATTTCCTATTTTGAAATACAAATACCTACATAACCAATACAAGACATGTTGCTACATTCACTACATTGGTATCCATATTTGTTTCCCGTTTGACGATTTCGAGGAGTCTAGAAGTAACTTTGAGGAATTTTCAGCTAATCCTTTAGACAGCATTTTATTCTGTTTGATTGTCTGAATGGTGTGAGATTTTCCCACGGTGACCCTGCTAACACCAACAGAAGACATGCCTTCAGAATCGAACCCGCGGCCTAGCGCTTACAAGGCAGACGCACTACCAACTAAGCTAACTAGGCTGGCCAGGTAATCCTTTTAGACAGCATTTTATTCTGTTTGATTGTATGGATGGAGTGAGATTTTCCCACGGTGACCCTGCTAACACCAACAGAAGACATGCCTTTAGAACAGAACAGGGTGTCTAGGCCAGGCTGTCAACCACAAGATTCACCATATCAAATTAGTAAATTAGGACAGCGAATGATGACGACATGAACTTGTATTGCTGGTGTATTCCTGTCACTCGTCAGCCCATCACAGTATTACGGCAACGCTGTATGAACCACGAGTAACTACCCACCAACATTGTGTATGGCAGGACCTGGGATTTTAAGTTCGATCAGCCCAAACTGGGGGCCCCGCGCCTTTGAAACTGCCCCGGGCCCCGCGGGGGGCTAATCCGGCCCTGCTTATAGCATGTGACTTACTGATCGTCTGATATCGTACAATCCATTATGATTTTGGTAAGCGCCACGCTTCATTAGCCACAATGAAATGATAAAGGTGGAACTAGATTGGAGATAGTATTCTATCAAGAAAGTTTGTTCTCTCCTCTTTTCACATTAACTGCAAAAGTGATTGTATACGTCGAGTTGTCTAAGCACCAAACGTATTAATATGGATTACGCGTTATATGGACCAACATTTTCGTACTCATTAGTTTAAAATCTGTATTTTAACATGTATTAAGGTGGATTTCCACCAACGCGATTTTTGCCGCGCGACAGGGTCGCGCGGCAAAAATCGCATAGTGGAAACGTGTCGCGCGACACGAAAAAAAGTCGTGCGACCATGCGACTTCTATCCGATGAAAGTCGGTCCGGATCAAAGGAATGTCGCGTAGCAATGCCAGTGGAAACGTGTCGCGCGACTCTTCATTTTAGTTTGTTTTTTATTATGAGTGGGAGTGCTTTAATTTTAATGAAATTTTAATGATAAAATTTGCCGTATCGAATACTCGGCGATAGTGTTCATAGAATGCCCAGGCAACTCTCAATTTAATCAGAAGACCATGTGAGATATGTGGTATATTAGAAAGAGACTGGCCAAGTCGGAGAGAGAATGTCGAGGTTAATTTAAAAACTCAGAGCATATTGGCTCAGCCATTCAGGTTACCGGTAAGGTACAAGATCTGCTGAACAGAAAGCTAGAGATTATGCTGGATCTAATATTCCATAGAGTTTAATAGAATTAAGTGTACCAGCGCAACTTCTACCGGGATATTATAAGCTTGGAAGTTTAATACGGTATCATTACCGTCTATGAGCTTGTATATGAAAGCCATTATCGCAGTAGACACTTGATAGAATATTGCACATCCAACTCTTGAGAATACATTAATAGGTCTTATAATAGACTCCGGTAGTGAGACTAGAGAGAGATCTTAGTGCCTCAGTGAATGTATCAAATGTACGTAATACAGGGATGAAAGAACAGAGTGTTGAGTAAGTGACGGAGGTTCATGGTGAGCATCTGAAAGGCAGAAAGAGGAATGAATTATGGACAAACATTATTTTGTAATTGTAAAAAAAAAGTTTGGGGCAAATTCGTTCGAGTAACGTACCTACCCCCTGCCCCCTACTAGATTATGGGCTATGGGTATGTGTGTTAGAAAGGTGCTACCTACTTGTACATATATACAATGGGCGTAATGGTCAGCACAGGAAAAACATCTCATCCTTCTGAAGCTTATGGAACTCCAACGGTCAGTCCTGAAATGCAAGTGCCTCGTCGTACTACTCGGGTAATCGTAGACACTTGATAGAATATTGCACATCCAACTCATGAGAATACATTAATAGGTCTTATAATAGACTCCGGTAGTGAGACTAGAGAGATATCTTAGTGCCTCAGTGAATGTATCAAATGTACCTACGTAATATAGGGATGAAAGAAGAGAGTGTTGAGTAGGTAAGTGACGGAAGTTCATGGTGAGCATCTGAAAGGCAGAAAGAGGAATGAATTATGGACAAAGATTATTTTATAATTGTAAAAAAAAGTTCGGGGCAAATTCGTTCGAGTAACGCATTATGGGCTAAGGGTATGTGAGTTAGAAAGGTGCTACCTACTTGTACATGTATACAATGGGCGTAATGGTCAGCACAGGAAAACATCTCATCCCACAGGATTTCCCCGTTTCGATAATTTAATTTTATCCTTTTGTTCTGCTCGAAATAGATTTTCGATTGTGGGTCAGCTTCGTGGGGGGTTCTAAAGGGAATTGTGGGTGAAGCATAATGTGATGGGGATTTGGGGGGTTGTTTTCAGTTTATACTGTTTCCTTTCCAAATTTTCAATCTGTCAATGAACTGAATATTGAATTTAGGTGAGAACTTACACGTGTATTGCAGAATATTGGACTAGGTGCATAATTGGATAAGCATTTGACTTTCAAGGCACAGATCTTCAACAACGTAAGTGTGCTCGTCACTTGAACATGGCCATTTTAAAGCAAATTCCTCTAGTAATTTGGAACTAAATTTGTCAATAATGGTGGAGATTTTAGATAGGGTTAGCTGTGAATGTGAAGATTTTTTTTTTTTGGTAGGCACATCACGCCCTCTATTGGTGAAAGAAATTAGGGTATAGTGTGAAATGGTAGCAGTACTACGTGATCGCTGATCGAGATTCATGAAAATCGTGATTTATTGAAATCAACATTAAATTTGGTTCCTGATACCTTCTAAAAAACGAAAAAGAGATAATTTCCTATTTTGAAATACAAATACCTACATAACCAATACAAGACATGTTGCTACATTGGTATCCATATTTGTTTCTCGTTTGACGATTTCGAGGAGTCTAGAAGTAACTTTGAGGAATTTTCAGGTAATCCTTTTAGACAGCATTTTATTCTGTTTGATTGTATGAATGGTGTGAGATTTTCCCACGGTGACCCTGCTAACACCAACAGAAGACATGCCTTCAGAGCAGAACAGGGTGTCTAGGCTGTCAACCACAAGATTCACCATATCAAATTGGTGAATTAGGACAGCGAATGATGACGACATGAACTTGTATTGCTGGCGTATTCCTGTCACTTGTCAGCCCATCACAGTATTATGGCAACGCTGTATGAACCACGAGTAACTACCCACCAACATTGTGTATGGCATGACGTAGATATACAACATTGTGTGAGCTATGGCTGGGTACTCAAGTGCCTGATGATCCTCTCTTCGCAAACGTAGAAAAGGTACAACACGATTGTATCAATAATTATAGATTACGAGACTTCGGTAGAGGTATATGCAATCATAAAAGTTAACCATCAATAATACGCATTGTATAGGGTAAAGACAAAGTCATCGCGATTTTCGCGATGGGCCGACGGCATCGGATGGGCGAAGAATCTTTACAACCGCGTGCCTGGTACGGCTGAAAATCTGATCCAATGCATTTTTTAGATCAATATGAATAAGAATCTTTACAACGGAGTGACTGGTATACCCGAAAATCTGATTCAAATCCTAATACATAAAATGCCAGGAAATATGTAGGTACCTACCTATATTTAGGGGAAAGGCTGACTGAGGTAGTATCCCTTTACTCTGGTTTCCCTTCAGAACTATTAAATCTTCCGACTTCAGCTTCAGTCGTTTATTCCTCTGGACACACTTCCCATGCTGTAGAGTTCTGACAATAATACCATACTTCCTAGGTACTCTTTCTAGAAAGCTAGCTAGAAACTCTAATTTGACGAAAGATTTTGGCGATGGGCCGACGGCATCGGATGGGCGAAGAATCTTTACAACCGCGTGCCTGGTACGGCTGAAAATCTAATCCAATGCATTTAATTTAGATCAATATGAATAAGAATCTTTACAACGGGGTGACTGGTATACCCGAAAATCTGATTCAAAACCTAGGTACATCAAATGCCAGGAAATATGTACCTACCTATATTTAGGGAAAAGGCTGACTGAGGTAGTATCCCTTTACTCTGGTTTCCCTTCGGAACTATTAAATCTTTCGACTTCAGCTTCAGTCGTTTATTCCTCTGGACACACTTCCCATGCTGTAGAGTTCTGACAATAATTCCATACTTCCTACTCTTTCTAGAAAGCTAGCTAGAAACTCTAATTTGACGAAAGAGTATTGAAACTAGGACTAAAGTTTTAAGAAGGATCCTGTAGGCAAGACGTGATTCAATGAGCCTCTCTCTACTGTGCAGAACCAGTTTCTCCTTCTTGGGACTCTCATATCAAATTGGTGAATTAGGACAGCGAATGATGACGACATGAACTTGTATTGCTGGTGTATTCCTGTCACTCGTCAGCCCATCACAATATTACGGCAACGCTGTATGAACCACGAGTAACTACCCACCATCATTGTGTATGGCAGGACCTAGATATACAACATTGTGTGAGCTATGGCTGGGTACTCAAGTGCCTGATGATCCTCTCTTCGCAAACGTAGAAAAGGTACAACACGATTGTATCAATAATTATAGATTACGAGACTTCGGTAGAGGTATGCAATCATAAAAGTTAACCATCAATAATACGCATTGTATAGGGTAAAGACAAAGCCATCGCGATTTTGGCGATGGGCCGACGGCATCGGATGGGCGAAGAATCTTTACAACCGCGTGCCTGGTACGGCTGAAAATCTAATCCAATGCATTTCATTTAGATCAATATGAATAAGAATCTTTACAACGGAGTTGACTGGGTATACCCGAAAATCTGATTCAAAACCTACATAAAATGCCAGGAAATATGTACCTACCTAATATTTAGGGAAAAGGCTGACTGAGGTAGTATCCCTTTACTCTGGTTTCCCTTCAGAACTATTAAATCTTTCGACTTCAGCTTCAGTCGTTTATTCCTCTGGACACACTTCCCATGCTGTAGAGTTCTGACAATAATTCCATACTTCCTACTCTTCTTAGAAAGCTAGCTAGAAATTCTAATTTGACGAAAGAGTATTGAAACTAGGACTAAAGTTTCAAGAAGGATCCTGTAGGCAAGACGTGATTCAATGAGCCTCTCTCTACTGTGCAGAACCAGTTTCTCCTTCTTGGGACTCTGAAGAATAAGAAGGCATTGGTGAACCAAATAAATAATTAATAGATGTACACTTGTACACATGGTTAATAGACAGCATAGAACTTCTTTCAATAAAACCATCCACAATGATCGGGTTGGTCCCTAATGGTGCTATACAAATATAAACCAGAGTGCTGCTCGTAAATCAACTGATCTATCGCCGGTTCTACCCTCATTTGTGCTGATATTACCCATGTTACACAATAAAGCGGTGTAACAGAGAGAATGCCCAGGCATACAGTCCTCCAGTGACATACTGATGGCTTGGATGCAATTTATTACAGTGGATTTAAACTTTGAAAGTAAGCATGCAGTAATGTGGGCAGGTACTTGGGGATTATTATCAAGGTAGGTATTTGATTCTATATTTCTATAATCACAAACACGGAGGATCATTATATGGACAAACATAATGATCTTATTTATTAAATCGCCAGAGAATTGAACTTGAGAATATTTTAAGCTGTTTACTCTGCGGTTGATATTCAGAGTAATTCAATTACCTGTTTGTTTGATTTATGACACAATACCTAGCCTTGTCGTGTACTCGTACGAACATTATCGTGTGCGATAAAATACGAGATGAAATAGACATGTACTTATGTACCCAAGTTTAGTATCTAACGCTATTACAGATCTCCGTGATAGGTATTATAGTACTTATTGTTTATAATGGATCTTTTATTCGCTAATGATTATAACATAGGTACAGTAAGATCGTTAAGATTCGCTTTTAGTAATACCACCAGGTGTGATTGGTGAATGACTTTAATGAAGTATCTGGAATTCTGGGGTCAGAAGCATCAATCCACCCAAAATTTGATTCCTGATCTGAGAGCACGGCAGTGGCCAAGTTCCAGTAAGCACGCCTGTGTATCTTTATACGAACCGATTTGGCAGGTTTTTTTCATATTTTTCAGAACATAGAGTCTGAATGCTTTGACCGAAAATTGTTTCTTTATCTCTCTGTGTAATAATAAAATTACAAGAGGAAGTTGAACTCCAAGATCATTCCACAAAGTAGACGTTGAATGAAGGTGCCCATATAAAGATTGAGATGATGTGAAAACATTCCCACCAATCCACAAAATATTTCCTACATGAAGTACAAACAGCAAGGAGAGGACTTGAGGAAAAACATGGTCACATAATAAACATTCCGAGGTCGTCTCATCCTCTTTTCCCATTTTATTACACATTTTAATTGCCGAATTTTTTCTACTGAAATGTGAAATGACGGTTCTCTCTCTCCTGATCTCATAAAATTCCGTTCGCTTTTTATTTCCCAAACAAGATTATTTTTTCTACTGAAATGTGAAATGACGGTTCTCTCTCTCCTGATCTCATAAAATTCCGTTCGCTTTTTATTTCCCAAACAAGATTAAATATTGAAGCATCCAAAGAACTTTGTGTGTTGAGGAAATGTTAATGGTTTATTTATTTTATAGGAGCGTTTAAACAAACGATGTTCCCTGTTTTTATGTCGAAGAAACGTGAAAAATTTGGTCGGACAAATTAAATTGAAAATTAAGATATAGAGCGTTTAAACAAACGATGTTCCCTGTTTTTATGTCGAAGAAACGTGAAAAATTTGGTCGGACAAATTAAATTGAAAATTAAGATATGTTTCACTGTAGAACTAAATAAGTAAACAATTTTACCGAGAAAGGTATTTTAGAATTTTATATATATAGGTAGATCCTAACCAATTCACCATACAATCCATACCTACATACCTATACGGATGTTTAAAAGTTTACCTACCCATACTTACCTATAGCACTTAGAAGTTGCCTCCGTTTCCGCCAGGTCATCAAACTTGGGTGGCAAGAATCAACTAGGATTCTGTCTTCAAATCTGACTGGACCGGTTCAAAGATGGTCTTAATAAACTTGTCATCTTAATTGTTATCCGTGAAGAATCTTTATTTGTCTCGGCCACTTTGTATTATAAACGATCTAATTACTCAATTTGTACAGTCTGCATGTTGCATGAGCTCTATTTCTTTCAGTAACTTATTACACTGTAGAACTAAACAAGTAAACAATTTTACCTAGAAAGGTATTTTAGAATTTTATACATATACCTAGGTAGATCCTAACCAATTCATCATACAATCCATACCTATACATACCTACTCGTATACGGATGTTTAAAAGTTTACCTACCCATACTTACCTATAGCACTTAGAAGTTGCCTCCGGTTTCCGCCAGGTCATCAAACTTGGGTGGCAAGAATCAACTAGGATTCTGTCCTTAAATCTGACTGGACCGGTTCAAAGATGGTCTTAATAGACTTGTCATCTTAATTGTTATCCGTGGAGAATCTCTATTTGTCTCGGCCACTTTGTATTTTAAACGATCTAATTACTCAATTTGTACAGTCTGCATGTTGCATGAGCTCTATTTCTTTCAGTAACTTATTTCTTATTTCAGTAATGTGCAAGAGTTGAAGAATATGCCACAACTTTATGCGGCTCCCTGTAGGTATTAAATAATTGCTAGTAAAACTAGAGGTTGAAACTCATCTCCTGGAAGTTGGTAAAACCTAAACGCCTTATTCAATGGTAGATATTACGAAGTACATAACCATTTAATCATGTAGTTAAGTCATGACATTTATGTCGACGAAAGTTTCAATGGGGAACCATGCATTGAAAGAAAATCGAAGGTACTTTTGTTCACGACACAGTGATTTGAACCCAGAACCCTCAAATTCCAGGATCAAGTGACGTCCTCTTACGTTACGTATGTACCTCTTCTTACGTCATTTAGGTTTTAGACCATGTTGTCATCAAAGCCATCAATTTATCACTTAGTAAACACAGCCTTTGTCACTCCGAAAGAAAATGGTTAGAATTCGCTGATTCCGAAGAATTCTTTGTGAAACCTCTTCAGTCTTGACTCCTAGTTAATACATACCTACTGATGTGGTCTACCAGTGACCACTGTTGCCACTTTGTGTGAGAAACATCCACAGATTACTGGTTTCTTTACTTTTACTATCGAATGAAACAGCCTCAAGAGATCGTGAGAAAGAGGACGAATGTCTTTTGAGGGAAAGAGGTGGTCATCCTTCTAGGTCTTGGTGGTCTGATCATTGACTGTTAATCATGGGTCAAGTTTAGTGCGGTAGTCACCACACTTGCCTGACAATCAGGTGGTCGTAATTCGTGAGGCTTGGTGAGTTTTTACAAGATAACTAATGGATCAATGGAAAGCGAGGAAGAGGAAGGAGAAGAACAAGTTGCAGAATTTGATAGAGTAATTCGACTACAACACCAGTCAACTTTTCAGAGCAGTAAGAAATCCAGATCACATTATTGTTATGATGGAGTCCCAACCTTCGGGGGAGGTCGCGGGAAGAGAAAGTAAGGAAGAACTAATTATTGGAGTTCGGGAAATGGTCTGCGATTGAACTCTGGCCAATTTTCTCTGTTCTACCTGTCTATTGTTGTGTAGCGTTGGAGTGGGCCTGAACTCTGAAGGGACGAAAGTGTACCTAGGTACTTGTGAATCAGTTCGAACTCTGAATCAATCCCGATTTCTACTGATTTTCCAATTGGCAGTCATGATGAAACACAATGGTGTCATGGGACAAAGACGTTGGCTGGTTTCTTTTTACTCGAGTCTTCTTATAAAACGTAGACGTTTCTTCTCGATGTCAGTTCATTTTGAAGTTTGTCTTTCCGACTGTGTAAATTTTGTGGTTCTTGTGTGAATTTGCTGAAAAACTTCTCGTCTGTTGATTGAGGTGCGTACTTTTCTTATTTAATTCTCGGTCAAAGATTTTTCATTTATCTCTCTTGTAGGGTCTTCCCCGGATCACTAAAAAATATACTTATTCGTAAGTAGATAAACATAGGTAATTATATTTTCATGATCTTTGAATATAGGTACCTTTTTATTAATATTTTATTAGTAGGTATCAGACTAAATACGGCAATACCTAAATTACCTACAATGTATGTAAGTCCTCGTAATACGTATCTCTACCATGTATAATAACTAAATCTCTACTTTTTATTCGTTCACTAACGGAGGTTTTAATGTTTCGATTTATTGGAATTCGCTGGCAGAGCACATAAGATTGAAATAAATATTTTAACTGAGCATGCTGTTTTCTCTGGAACAGTACGACAGTTTCAGTCACTTCTGGGATAAATGCTGGGACGTTATCCTTTTCTACGCCATTCCCACCTTGATCATTGTGTGCTATAATGTGTTGTATAAGGCCATGACGTGATTTTTGACCATCAGTATAGTATGGACATTCTAAAGTTTTAATTAAACTACGAACAATCTTCTCGTCTGTTGATTGAGGTGCGTACTTTTCTTATTTAATTCTCGGTCAAAGATTTTTCATTTATCTCTCTTGTAGGGTCTTCCCCTGATCACTAGAAAATATATACGTAAGTAGATATACCTAGGTAATTATATTTTCATGATCTTTGAATATACCTTTTTATTAATATTTTATTAGTAGGTATCAGACTAAATACGGCAATACCTAAATTACCTACAATGTATGTAAGTCCTCGTAATACGTATCTCTACCATGTATAATAACTAAATCTCTACTTTTTATTCGTTCATTAACGGAGGTTTTAATGTTTCGATTTATTGGAATCCGCTGGCAGAGCACATAAGATGGAAATAAATATTTTAACACAAGAGGCACTGGAGAGAAAATCGAGCCTAAACCCAGGCAGGCAGGACCGTGCGAGCTACTGCTGTGGTTTAGTGTTACCTAGGGTTATCATGTTATCAATTAAGATAGAAAATACAATGTTTATTATGCTTCAACTGCTTCATGATATAAAGTTCATGTAAATACGTGGAAGTTATGAGATAGGTTGGACGTTAATTGCATTAATGACTGTACAAATTGGTTCGAAAGTCAAACGAAAATATTTGTTAGCCGACGGACGACAGACGCTTGTAAATATCCCGAAGACAAAATAAACTAACAAGATATAGGTACCTACCTACTGCCTAGATATACCTATATTTAGTTCGACTTATACATAAGCCTATAACCTTATACCAACACAGATGTACTAGGTTAGGTAGGTAGGTATACCTACCGTGTTCTATCAGTTCCAAAAGATATGGTCAGTTAGAGTTAGGTTATAGGTAAAAGTATTGCTATCCCTATTCCCTGAGATGAATCTACCTACTCTACTTATTACGTGATATTTATTTTTTTAATTTTTCCATCACCAAAATTACCTACCTAAGTACAGAGTACAGATATTAGTTATCTTATCTATTACTTATTTAATCTTAAATGTTTGTGTTTCAGACACATCCACTAAAACTGACATTTCGAAGATTATACACAAATCCACAGATGAATGACAAACGTAATCCAATGAGCATGCTGTTTTCTCTGGAACAGTACGACAGTTTCAGTCACTTCTGGGATAAATGCTGGGACGTTATCCTTTTCTACGCCATTCCTACCTTGATCATTGTGTGCTATAATGTGTTGTATAAGGCCATGACGTGATTTTTGACCATCAGTATAGTATGGACATTCTAAAGTTTTAATTAAACTACGAACAATTGGTCTACGCTTTATAAGTCTTGTATAAAAGTGACTTTAGTTAAGTAAATAAAAATAAAATTACGTATAAAAGTGAATAAGTAGGAAATTAATCAAAATTTATTGTGATAAATCAATGAACATCTCCAAAATCAACACCTAATAGCCCATTAACCCATTTCGAATTACTGGTCCAAAGCTGTTGAACAGAAATACCTAGTGTTTCATGAACCTTGAAAAAAGCTGCGTCGAACCATGAAAGTAAACCGAGTGTGTTAACAAAGCTTAATCCAACAACAGTAAACGTTCTCAATTTGTTAAATCTCTACAAATATTAATAATATTCTGACTTGGTTTCTACAAGATCAACTAATGAGTTACATAAACGCATGCTAAGTAAATAACTCTGCTTTTAATCTTAATGAATGCAACACATTTAAAATATTTTAAAGCTTAATTATTTATACACCTACCTAGCTAGCTAGTTAAAGCGATCTTTATGCCTACTATGATTCTATGATAAATTAAATGAAGCAAAAGGAGTGGTAAATTTAATTGCAATATTTACTTAGCCAGTTTACTTACGTCTCTATTAATTAAAATAATAATTTTATTCATACCATTGGTCTATGAAAGTAAAAGATTTTAATAAATAAATGAAATCGAATTAATTTAGCTATATCTCGAAAGTCAAACGAAAATATTTGTTAGCCGACGGACGACAGACGCTTGTAAAATATCCCGAAGACATATCAAACTAACAAGATATAGATACCTACCTACTGCCTAGATATAGGTATTATATTTAGTTCGACTTATACATAATTGCATAAGCCTATAACCTTATACCAACTTATAGTCCAACACTGATAGGTACAGGTAGAGGTATTTAAAAGAACATAATTTAAAATTACGGGTTACAAACAACACACATTCTTTGCCGAGTATTATGAGTTCACTTTTTTAGCATGCAACTTTTTTCATATCATCTTCAGTCCTTTTTGGACAGGAGGTGTAACCATTGAATTTGCAAGTATGTAGATGCATAGCTCGTACATTGGGGAAAGTGGTCATTGAAGAAAGGGTAGGGGTCAAAGTTTGGACCACCTTTCCTGTTTCCAAATGATTATTGATATTCCAGTAGCTGCGTCGTCCGCTAAGAAGCTAACCAACTTGGGTATCTCATGCGGGCGACTCACACTCAGAACTGCATCTGGCAGACGGTCTGAGCTTGAATGGTCGGCATTTGGGGCGTATTTAAAATACGATTGTGGCCAAAATTCCCAGGACGGTCTGCACTTGGTGTGAATTTCAGGTTCGGCACACAGGCATAGGCAGTTGGTTTTATTATTTTACCTATATGGTCTACGCTTCATAAGTCTTGTATAAAAGTGACTTTAGTTAAGTAAATAAAAATAAAATTACGTATAAAAGTGAATAAGTAGGCAATCAATCAAAATTTATTGTGATAAATCAATGAACATCTCCAAAAACAACACCTAATAGCCCATTAACCCATTTCGAATTACTGGTCCAAAGCTGTTAAACAGAAATACCTAGTGCGGTCTACGCTTCATAAGTCTTGTATAAAAGTGACTTTAGTTAAGTAAATAAAAATAAAATTACGTATAAAAGTGAATAAGTAGGCAATTAATCAAAATTTATTGTGATAAATCAATGAACATCTCCAAAAACAACACCTAATAGCCCATTAACCCATTTCGAATTACCGGTCCAGAGGTGTTGAACAGAAATACCTAGTGCTTCATGAACCTTAAAAAAAGCTGCGTCGAACCATGGAAGTAAACCGAGTGTGTTAATAAAGCTTTATCCAACAACAGTAAACGTTCTCAATTTGTTAAATCTCTACAAACATTAATAATATTCTGACTTGGTTTCTACAAGATCAACTAATGAGTTACATAAACGAATGCTAAGTAAATAACTCTGCTTTTAATCTTAATGAATGCAACACATTTAAAATATTTTAAAGGTACTTAATTATTTGTATACCTACCTAGCTAGCTAGTTAAAGCGATCTTTATGCCTACTATGATTCTATGATAAATTAAATCAAGCAAAAGGAGTGGTAAATTTAATTGCAATATTTACTTAGCCAGTTTACTTACGTCCCCAGAATTTTGAATTGATCAGTGACGAATACGGTAGGAAAAACGTTCCGCTTTTGGTCGCGCCAAGTCAGAAGAGATATCTTGTCAAAATAAAATACCTACCTATAGAGGTAAGTATAACACAAGGACAATAGTACAGGTAGGTACTAGGAACAAGGAAGGTAGAGAAATAATAAAAGGCTAATAGAGTACGTAGAAAATAATTAGGAGAAAAGGTGCTTGAGACAGGTGTTTATCAAACGTAATTATCATTTATCAAACAAACAAGCGAATAGCCCTTAATTAAATAGTATGTATCTATTTAACTAGCAAATATAAATACCTACTCACTATTTACTCCTCTATTAAATTCGAACTGGTCGAAAACTGACGTTAAAGAGTCAGATCCTAATTCCCTATACATGGTATTTAAAGAGTGAGTTTCATGTTTTAATACCTGACTCACTGAGTGAGTAGTCTACTGAAAATCGTGATGGAAAGAGCAGTTGTTTTTTATGAATCACTTACTCACTCACCCACTTTTTATGTAGGTATCTCTTTTGGATAGGTCCATTGTTGAATCCAGCTGGTAGGAAACATTTCTTACTCCTCCTGCACTGATTTCACAATTATATTTTTTTTTCTGACAGGTGAACTTGAATTAGCCACAATATTCAAACCCAACCGGTATGTATCTACCTACGAGATGCATAACTTGACCGTCTTGGTAGTCAAACATTTCAAAACTAATCAGGAATTAGTGGGCAGTCCTCTTAAGGTTCCTCTAAGTGGAAATCAATATATTGAGAGAATACCAAAGAAGCTGTAAATTAAGAAGAGGCTTGGCGTTTGGTGTGGAAGAGCTAGATTTCAAAGAGGGTTTTGACAATGTAATTTTCATCAGGTGTAAAGTTGATATTGTTTAGCTGGTTTGAGGTGAATCGCGAGATCAGCAGATTTGAGTAAAACACATTGATTGACGAAATGACATATTATCATTATCAGATTTGAAAAGCAATGTTTTTCTCCCCTTGAGCTTTCTTGAAGCTTAATTATTGTAGGTACAATACATGTAGGTACCTATATAACGGATTATGTACTTATAGTATACTACGTAGTGCGGTAGTGCCTAATCAGATAGGTATTTCAATAACTACCTAACAATATGTATCTTTATCATAATAACAAACCTTGAAGTATTTTGCACACGATGCGTTTGAGTGAACACACTCTGAAGGCGCGATAAAAATTAAAAAAATCTGTTTACAATGAAAAGCGTGGTGGGAAATTATTATCCCAGAGACCGTTAAAGGGTTAATAAATTGATAATTTAGACATAGATAGAAGGTGCTTGTAAATTTGAGACATAATCATGTGCATATCCATCAGAAATCTATAACTCAACATAGAAGATTTATTTTTAGCCCATGTTATGATAATAGTGCTCCCTTTTACTGTAATCCATTTCCACAACATATTTACTTTCAGTTTTACTGACATATTTAATAACATTTACTAATTTAATTTATTTTTCTGTTATCCAGAAATAACATTTACTAATTACATTAATTTATTTTCACCGTGCGAGCTACTGCTGTGGTTTAGTGTTACCTAGGGTTATCATGTTATCAATTAAGATAGAAAATACAATGTTTATTATGCTTCATGATATAAAGTTCATGTAAATACGTGGAAGTTATGAGATAGGTTGGACGTTAATTGCATTAATGACGGTACAAGTTGGTTCGAAAGTCAAACGAAAATATTTGTTAGCCGACGGACGACAGACGCTTGTAAAATATCCCGAAGACATATCAAACTAACAAGATATAGGTACCTACCTACTGCCTAGATATCTATTTAGTTTGACTTATACATAAGCCTATAACCTTATACCAACTTATAGTCCAACACTGATAGGTAGCCTTCTCTCTTCGGAACTATCCGTTGTCGCAGTTCCCCTCATCAAAGCTCTCTCCAGAAAAAATCCAATTAAGAAACGCTGACCTTTACTATTTCTAGTTAACTGGACAGTCTACGCTGTTCCCGTATCTATTTTACTTCAAGTTTTTATTTCCATGCATGCCAGAGAGGAACAAAGTATCTACTTGAAAGCATGCACGGTAGGATTTAGAAATAGGGCAAATAGGAGAAGCAACTCCAAGATAATCTCTGAGAAAAACACACAAGTTGCATGATTGATAGGTACCAGGTAGGTACCGTCTTCTAACAGTTCTAACCCGTGGTCTATAGGTTATACCTAGTTAAAAGTGTTGTTATCCCTAGCCCTGAGATGAATCTACCTACTCTATTTATTAGGGAAATTATTACCTTTTACGTGATATTTATTTGTTTAATTTTTCCATCAACAAAATTACCCACCTAAGTAGAGAGTACAGATATTAGTTACCTATTACTTATTTAATCTTAAATGTTTGTGTTTCAGACACATCCACTAAAACTGACATTTCAAAGATATGTAGGTAGCTTTGATTGAAGACATTCGGTAGATACTAAACTTGAACATTAACACAGTAAATAATTACCTACCCAGGTTTGTTACTACCTATCTATAAGTACTTAGTTAACTACAACAGTTACCTACTTATGATTATGAGCAATAATAATCATAGATTCATGCTGGTGATACAGAAAACGAAATTATGTATTTCTTTCTGAAAACTATTACAGTGGATTTAAACTTTGAAAGTAAGCATGCAGTAATGTGGGCAGGTACTTGGGGATTATTATCAAGGTAGGTATTTGATTCTCTATTTCTATAATCACAAACACGGAGGTTCATTATATGGACAAACATAATGATCTTATTTATTAAATCGCCAGAGAATTGAACTTAAGAATATTTTAAGCTGTTTACTCTGCGGTTCCCTAGCCCTGAGATGAATCTACCTACTCTATTTATTAGGGAAATTATTACCTTTTACGTGATATTTATTTGTTTAATTTTTCCATCAAATAAATTACCCACCTAAGTACATAGTACAGATACCTATTAGTTACCTATTATACTTATTTAATCTTAAATGTTTGTGTTTCAGACACATCCACTAAAACTGACATTTCGTAGATTATACACAGATCG
>NW_007378003.1:23554-40529 GCF_000475195.1 Diaphorina citri | reverse complement strand
AACCTTAATATGAACATTTTTGCCTAGAAAAAACGGATCTTTTAACTCGCAACAACTCCTCAAATACACATCTACTTACAACAAATACCTACTATGCTTTTGACTAAATTGGCCTTGATATTGCTGCTTTTTGTCATAAAATTCATGTCCATCCCAATGCATTGATAATACCTACACCAAACCTACCGGAAAAGACAGAAAAACCGAAGGAAAATAAACTGAAAATAAGTAAATACTAGGGTATACCTAGTAATAAGTAATAATAATTAGATTTATTTTGATCTAGACATTCACCGAAAATGACTATTATTTTGAGCTATTACTTGAAAATGTTTCTGTTCTACTCAGCGTTCGCAGTGGTTGCATTAGGAGTGGTTGCATTTCTTTAGGAGATTATTCTTCATCAGTTTCTACTTCTAGACATTCACCGAAAATGACTATTATTTTGAGCTATTACTTGAAAATGTTTCTGTTCTACTCAGCGTTCGCAGTGGTTGCATTAGTAGGTCCTATTCTTTAGGAGATTACTCTTCATCAGTTTCTACACGAAAAAGGTAAGTTGTATATACTTTGGCCTTTTAGTAGGTACCTAATTTATTTTGTCTTTTCAATAACAGAATTATTCCCCACATCGAAGAGAATAGGAGGACAGGATAGGAGAAAGCCAACCGTTCCGAGAACGAACCTTATTCCTTCAGGATAAAATCCGCCCCGGGTGGGAATAGAACCCGCGACCTAGCCCTTACAAGGTAGACGTGCTTCCCTCCAAGCTAACTAGGCTGGCTTTAAGGGGTTTGATAGAGGGAACTGTAACTGCTAAGGTCTTATAATCCTGAAAGCGAAGAGAGAAGGAAGACAGAATAGGAGAAAGCCAGCCGTTCCGATAATGAACCTTATCACTGTTTACGATAAAATCCAATCCGGGGAGGAATCGAACCCGCGGCTTAGCGCTGGCTTTGCAGGGCTTTCTTTTTGATTCTAAGTCGAAATATTCTTTCTATTTCAGATTTCTTTGCCACAACATCTGATAAAATAGATGCCCAATATTGAAACAATGGAGGACGATGGCATCCACTTTCAGTTAACAGGAGATAACCTCAGAGACGGTCCAATATTGAAACAATGGAGGACGATGGCATCCACTTCCAGTTGACAGGAGATAACCTCAGAGATGGCGGCTTAATATATTATTTCCTCTCCTTTCCTCTGGGATACTTGATTGGGTATCTGCTATCTTTGCTCTGAAAGTTCCTCCTAATACTTCTGACTTGTCGTAAATTCTAATACCTACCTACTTCTGCCTGTAATCTGCTAGAAGCTACCTATCTAAATTATTAGGTATCAGCCCCTAAACCTGAGACGGACTCAGAAAAAATATCAACGTTCAAGGACAGTAAGAAAAGCGTCAACTGTTATCGATTATTTATCTACAGCCATCAGTGAAGAATTCTTACTTCCTGAAAGGATAATCGGAACATAATGATCGAACTGTTGGGATATTTTCTGATGGGATTCAGCTTACCAATCATCATGGAAATTTACAGAACTCTGATGTGTGCAGACTGTGCAGTGTAATATTTACTTACCTACCTAACCTAAATAAAGGTATTCCCTTTCTTCATTTATGATGGCGAGCCTTTACTATTTGGTGCAATACGCTTTTAATGTAAGTAAAATGTATAATCATTTACCTACCTACTACCCGCTAAATTATACCCTGTCCAAGAGTAGAAAACATTCCGTGCACCAAAGTATTTTTATACAACAGGTTTTAGAAACACGCAAACTCTATGGCGCTATACCTACCTCGAACAAACAGTCTAAATTGTCGAGTAAGTCGAGTCAAAACTGCAACTCATCCCTTCGATCAGTAAATTTTACACCGAATAGGAACACAACACCCGCCAACCCATTTAATGGGAAAAGAGAAAGTAGGTTAGGCAACGCGCTCAACTTTTCACGTGGAATGTAAACAAACCGAGTGTTTGATTTTTGTGTCGATTTGGAACTTGGAACTGAGTTGAAGAGATTACAGTTCCTTTACTCTTGTAAAACTACAGTTATTTCTTCAAGCTCCAAGTGTTTTAGCTGTCTGTGGAACACAGTCCTTTTATCTTAAAAGAACACAGTTATTTCCAAACAGAGGTAAGCTTTGCAGAGGTAGAAATCAACGTCTCAAAGGAAAGTTTACCGTATCACTAAAATTTCAAGCTCCAAGTGTTTTAGCTGTCTGTGGAACACAGTCCTTTTATCTTAAAAGAACACAGTTATTTTCAAACAGAGGTAAGCTTTGGATAGGTAGAAACCAACGTCTCAAAGGAAAGTTTACCGTATCACTAAAAGCTAGTGACTAGTCTTGAAAATTGAAATAGGTTCTGGGCTTCCTTAGATAATAGTCAGCTGCCTGTCTGCTAACCGTTATTTAGACAGCCTTTCGCTGTTTCAAGAAGTTCATAAGGTCAGTTTTATCTCAGTCCTCATTCCTAAGCTAGGATTGTTATCATGAGAAAGTTAGTGAGATTTACAATACAACCATCAACTTTTATCAGGACCCAATCCCTAAGGAAACAACTCCTTACCGTGTCAAGGTCCTATCTAAAGATCAACCTCATAATAATTATGGCTTGTTTTTATTTCAGAAATGGATCAAGTTCAGAAATTTTTGGAACCCACCCGCTTGTTTGCCAAAGACTCCATCCGTCTCGTCAAAAGATGCACCAAGCCTGACAGGAGGGGTAAGTGAAGACTTATTTTCTGATGGGATTCAGCTTACCAATCTTAATGGAAATTTACAGAACTCTGATGTGTGCAGACTGTGCAGTGTAATATTTACTTACATACCTAACCTAAATAAAGGTATTCCCTTTCTTCATTTATGATGGCGAGCCTTTACTATTTGGTGCAGTACGCTTTTAACGTAAGTAAAATTTATAATCATTTACCTACTAGGTAGGTACTACCCGCTAAATTATACCTTGTCCAAGAGTAGCATGAAACTCTCGAAACAGTTTACAATAAAACGCCGTGTAAATGTTTCAAAATACCACGCGCAGTTCATTTGCAGCTTCATTATGCGCCTTCTAGAAATAAAAGAGAAAGTAGGTTAGGCAACGCTCTCAACTTTTCACGTGGAATGTAAACAAACTGAGTGTTTGATTTTTGTGTCGATTTGGAACTGAGTTGAAGAAATTACAAATTACAGTTTCTCTACTCCAGTTACTCCGTAAATGTTTCAAAATACCACGCGCAGTTCATTTGCAGCTTCATTATGCGCCTTCTAGAAATAAAAGAGAAAGTAGGTTAGGCAACGCGCTCAACTTTTCACGTGGAATGTAAACAAACCGAGTGTTTGATTTTTGTGTCGATTTGGAACTGAGTTGAAGAGAACAAGTGAACAAGAGATTACAGTTTCTTTACTCTCAATATCATCCTCATCAATATCCGTGCTGTACGTATCCATGTATTCAAGTTTGTCCCAGAATTTCCGACTCAAGCAGAAGAGACAGTCGGCAGGATCACCATAGGTGGCCCAGAGACCGATAGCTATGATGCCAAACACAAACACCGTCAACACGTAGATCGGAATCTGGAAGAGCAAACATTCGGTTTCGATCCTCTTTGGAAACGATGGCAACTTCATTACGACGGATTCCTGAAACAAATAGGTTATCTTAGTTAAACTTTCTGGCGTTTTATAATCTAGATTCTAGAACAACCTATCTACTGATAGGACTTGAAATTCCTGGCCTTGATGGAACCTAGAAGTACCCTCACTGGTATATTTCAACCTCCCCAGTTTCTCTAAAATTCACCTGCAGCCTGCAGTAAGACGGATTCCTGAAACAAATAGGTTATCTTAGTTAAACTTTCTGGCGTTTTATAATCTAGATTCTAGAACAACCTATCTACTGAAATAGGTATTGTTGATTTGCAATGTACATAGGTAAATACCTAGGTATTTATGCTATTGTAGGGTACACCAGACTACAGGAGATTTTTTAAAAAAACTAAGGTTTCCATAACTCAGACTCAACGTGTATTTCAACAAACGCGTGTAGTAATTGCACTTACAAATCGTATCTTAAGATACTAAGATCCAAGATCTGGTATTATTTTCAGACACTGCTTCATTGGATTCTTTGTCAAACTTATCCACATCCCAATCAACAACATCATTGTGTAAGTATTACTCAACTGTTTTTCCATATTGTATAAAATGTAACTATGTATTTACCTGAGATATAATCAATCTTCAGGTAGGTTCCAACTGTTATTAAGCTTCATTGGATTCTTTGTCAAACTTATCCACATCCCAATCAACAACATCATTGTGTAAGTATTACTCAACTGTTTTTCCATATTGTAGAAAATGTAACCATGTATTTACCTGAGATATAATCAATCTTCAGTTAGGTACCAACTGTTATTATTGACAAGTAAGCAGTGAACTGTAGTACTCATTCAGACTCCAAGAGCCCTGTATGATCCTTGAAGGTAATAAGGCCCATAATGACAAACAGTAAATTCCATTGATGTGTTCATAAATTTTACCCAATTTTATCAAAATTGCACTGATTATTCAAGAATGATTTTGGAGCAAACAAGTAATAAAATCATTAAGATGAAAACTACACTGCTTTTCTACCTACCTACTGCTGTTAATTTTAAAATAATATTTAATACCCATTTGATTTGATTCTAATGGTTTATATGTATCTATTTGTTTGTTGCAGAGGATCATAAACATCAGCATGGTTCCTTATTGGTTGTTACTATTTCTCCCCTGTAATATATTCCCTGTCCTCTCATTCCCGTCAACACATCTTACGTGATCCAAGAAACAACACCACCAGTTTCATCAACATGGATGTGTGACAACATCAAATTTTGTACATAGTTTTGTATCAGTTGAAAGGATACCTGGGTTGGTGAAGTTTATTACTATGTTACTGTGTTGCATTTGTTTGAAATTTGAACTAAAATTTCCATTCCTTTCTAGGAAGAAGAACCCAACTACCTACCCAATTCCTGGAATATATAGATTGTATAATGCCACAATTTTATCAAGAATTGTAACATGGTTAAATAGTATTGAACAAGAAATGCAATATGGTAACTTGAGTTGTGGATTTTCTTATCGAACACACCTGTGAATATGTTTGATTCATCAAAGCCATTTCATCTCTGGGTCACTTTAGAAACTCTATAGTTTATATTCACAGTTCTCAGAAATTGATAACAAGTAAGCTAAGAACGAATGAAGAAAAAAAAGAAGAAGAAAGAAAGAAAAAAAAAAAAAATCAATGGCATTTGTGGCAGAGCTGGTCCCAAGTGGCAATCTGCATTACTTAGAAATCTCTTTGATAGGATGAATGAATTTGTAAGAAAAAAAAAAAAACTTCTAAATTCCCAATTCCTCAGAGATCTTGTTTTGAAACCCAGTAGTAATTGAAAATGTTAGTCATTGAAGAACTTTTCTTTGAAGGGAATAAGTCCCTGGAAAAATTAATGCACTCCGTGCCAATTGCCATCTATGTTTTTGGAGTTACAAAATAAAACATCATTTAATCTTTATCAGAGCATTTTATAAAGTGTTATTTTAAGTTCCATTTATTTAATTTATATTATTATAAATGCAAAAAGCGCCTAGTTATAAGAACATTTCATTTGTTTTCATTAGCATTTTATATGGTCTTTCACTTCCCATTGTTAGATATCTACCTACTCTTTTTCATCAAGGAAATGAAATACCTACATAATAACAATTATACTCGGAATAAGCAGGTAGGTACTCGAGATACCTACATTATAATTAAGACAGAAAAATTACCATGTTGTCTGACTGCAGTTTACATGAAACATTACCAACAGATGCACTCAACACTACAGCCATGCTCATCAGTTCATCAGATGTAAAAATATTTTCATTATTGCGCAATGGCAGAATAATGTAGATAATTATTTGTTTCGTACTCTCAGACAAATGCAGATATGCATGCAGTAGGAAAAGTATCTTCCAGTGTCCATTCCACAAAAAAAAACAAAAAAAAAAAAAAAAAAAAAAAAAAAAGATACCTACGATTATGTAAAACACACAATCCAAATCAGGGCAGATCACAGCCTAACGGGGCGCAGGGGGTAATTCTAACAATAAGCCCCCCTTACAACATATCTTGTTATCATACTACTCATACTTGACATATCATGATCAATCGATCATGTTTCCAGAAGAAATTAGGAACTGTAGTTCCGGGGCAATTTAAGGAGTCCGGCCCGAGACCAATGGGCCCGAATGAACCCCGCTTGTGACCGACCCTGAATCCACACTAACACCACCCTAATAGTAATGTGGGTTTTAATCTTGCCTCCCAAGGTCCCCACCCTCTTATGACAGTGGAAATGTTTGCCCTGCCTCGACAGAATAAAGTACTAATTGTTGAGCCTTATGATCTATCTGACTTATGACGAATCAATCTGAATAAAGCACAGAGGTAGGAGGGTAGGACAGAATTTACTGCCAATGAACCAAGGTCACAGTGTAAGGGAAACTAAAGAGCGCGGTACCTTAAGGCACCTCTTATGCTATAGCACTAAAGTTCTGAACTTGTCTACTTATGAAGAATTCTGTAGCCTACTTGTTTTTTTTTTTTCTACCGGAAACCACAAAATTCAAAACGTCTTGCTCCTCTACTCTGTATCTAAGTACAGCAGAACCTCGATTTTATGAACTAATTGGGACCAAGGTTCAGAAAATTGGGGTGCCATATAAAAGTTCATAAAATCGGGGTTACATTAGAAAACAGAGAGAGAAATCATGGCAAAATTTCGACAGTAAATGCTTATTTATTGATTTTTTGTCCTTTTAGTAACATATCAATTAACTAAAAGGACGAAATGTGTTCATATTAGCATTTTTTTTGGGGGTTTTAAATAAAAAAAAAAAAAAAAAAAAAAATCGGAAATTTTGGTTACATTATCAGAAAAAGTCTGATTTTCGAGTAACAAATAAATAAAAAGCTCGGATTTTCGATATAACCGAGGGTTCATATAACCGAGGTTCATAAAATCGGGGTTCTACTGTATGGAGTATTGGAGTAGATATATATTCTTACTCTACTTAGGTTTACTCGTATAACTTCGAGGTATAATGTAGATCAGCTATTAGGTCCAAGTGTGTCCAGGAAATGACCTTGATTCTGCTCGTCAGAAAACGGAGGGGTAAATTTTTTTCTTGAACTTCCAAGGGTGAGAACAGAAGCCCTCGCGATTAGACCTTCAAGCAGAATTCTTTCTCCTACTCTGAGTTCCTTATAAAATAATGGAGGGGAATACACCATATGTTCTACAAATTACTAACTACCTAGCACCTACCTATATTAGGTTGTAGGCATATCGTTAGCTGGGGAAAATTAAGGTCATAGCAGTTAGATACTCGTATGTTGTCCATCATTTTTCTAGCTTTTTCCCCGCGATACAATCTCGACACAAAAAGTACAAATCTTCCTAGCTCCCTCACCACCTATGTCCATTCCAAACTAACACTTTCTTGCTTTCTTCCCTCACCAAGTTATTAACGCATGTGGGAAGCAACATAGAGCACTACTGACAGGGTTATTTATTGGTTATTTGTCCACTACCACATTTACTCTACCCACTGTCCACTACCACATTTACTTAGACTCTGGTTTCTTTCAAGTTCTTAACCATGGGAACTTATTTGCTTCAATAAACCATCATCATCATTTTGTCCATTTCCTGATATTCTGCTATCTATTTGCCGATTGAGGTGTGATGGTTCTTTTCTTAAATCTCTTGATTGTTTGTATTTGTATTGTTCTCTTCAAACTTTTGAAGCCTAACCGTGCCTCTGAACTAATCGTGTTTTTCAAGACATCATGTTTTACTCACTTATATTTGCCCACTACCTACTTTTTCGACTGTTGATACCTCACTATGAACTTATAGAAGCTCTTAATTTGGTACTCACCATACCTATTATTTATTATTCTAACACTTCCTCATTCATCCAATGCTGCTAGTTCTATATCTTTGGTTCATTTCATGGAAATGGATAGGGCGTTTTTCTTTCTGCTCAGAAACGCCAGCTTTTCCTGTTTACCTTGAAGTGAAGTGAACCACTCATTTGTACAGTCCTATGCTTTGCATGGGGGTAATGTTTGGATTGGTGGAACCTAGATTTATGTAGTATCTAGCAAGTTATGGTACATACCTACTTCAAGTCAAAGGATATCATGACTATATCTTCTAAAACGGAACATCATTTAATTTAACATTGGTACTTTCTAGCATGGCCCTAATTAAAAACTCACCGCGTCTGTCACTAATTAAAATAGAACCCAATGCATACATTCTCTCATTAAGTACAACTTACATACTTCTCTTCTTCTTTAAGTACCTACAACTTACACTTCATTTCTCTTCTGTTCGTGGAACATTAAACTTTTCAAGTCATTGACTTCAAGTTCCCAGAGAGCAAGGCGGAAAATTCCTTTCAAAACGAAAAGAAATGGGCACTCCTAGATTTGTACGAAGGCGGAATAGGCATTGATAAGACCTCGAGTTTAATCCCATTAAAAATCCGAGTAGGCTTGAGAAAAATCGGATATTTAATCTCTTTTGTAGACATGAAAGATACCTACGATTATGTAAAATACACAATCCAAATCAGGGCAGATCACAGCCTAACCGGGCACAGGGGCTAATTCTAACAATAAGCCCCCCTTACAAGTTATCTTGTTATCATACTACTCATACTTGACATGATTATCATGATCAATTGATCATGTTTCCAGAAGAAATTAGGAACTGTAGTTCCGGGGCAATTTAAGGGGTCCGGCCCGAGACCAATGGGCCCGAATGAACCCCGCTTGTGACCGACCCTGAATCCACACTTACACCACCCTAATAGTAAAGTGGGTTTTAATCTTGCCTCCCAAGGTCCCCACCCTCTTATAGTTTACCTTGAAGTGAAGTGAACCACTCATTTGTACAGTCCTATGCTTTGCATGGGGGTAATGTTTGGATTGGAGGAACCTAAATTCATGTACCTAGCAAGTTATGGTATATACTATATACCTACTTCAAGTCAAAGGATATCATCACTATATCTTCTAAAACGGAACATCATTTAACATTGGTACTTTCTAGCATGGCCCTAATTAAAAACTCACCGCGTCTGTCACTAATTAAAATAGAACCCAATGCATACATTCTCTCATTAAGTACAACTTACATACTTCTCTTCTTCTTTCTTTTAAGTACCTACAACTTACACTTCATTTCTCTTCTGTTCGTGGAACATTAAACTTTTCAAGTCATTGACTTCAAGTTCCCACCAATCAGAAGACAGCAGAATAGAGAGGTATTTCAGTCTTAACGTTTCTTCAACAGGATGTTATAAGGAGAGTACTTGCTTCTTTGATGGTATCCTAACATTCCTAACGTTAGGTTTCCCCCACCTTTCCGATCTGGTTCAGTAAGTTTGATGAAGATCCTACAATTCCATTCACCGCAGTCTTAACGTTTCTTCAACAGGATGTTATAAGGAGAGTACTTGCTTCTTTGATGGTATCCTAACATTCCTAACGTTAGGTTTCCCCTACCTTTCCGATCTGGTTCAGTAAGTTTGATGAAGATCCTACAATTCCATTCACCGCATCGGTTTCTAAGGAACTTTGACACTTTGACTGCTGCTTCCTTTTGTTGGTGTGGTGTGGCTCATCCTTAAGTCTAAGATCCTGTTTAGTCATCTTTTCGTGACGCTAAGTTTTTCAAGCGATGTTGAAGTCTAAAAATAATTTTGCCTCCGTTCTGCTAGGGGGATTGAGGCTCCAAAAAGGTGGCAAGAGTTTTCCATTCAAGCCTTATGAATCTTCACCTCTCGCGGACCACCTGAAACCTTCTCGCGGACCACTAGTGGTCCACGGACCATAGGTTAAGAATGGCTGTGCTAGGGGGATTGAGGCTCCAAAAAGGTGGCAAGAGTTTTCCATTCAAGCAGACTATGAATCTTTGCTTTAGATAAAACTGCCTTAAGTTAACATTACTGAATCTGAAAATATTTGAATACCTGGCAATGGCGAGGCAAATGGAAAATTCCACTAAGGTGAAAATAACTAATGGGCAGAAAAGAACGAAGGCTAAGAGCATGTTTCAAATCTTGGCGTAAACAAATCGCACACAATGGACACGGGTACATTATCTATTCATTGTTTTACATTTTCGATCCAAACATAAGATCATGGATGTGATTGTAGGTCTGTTGTCCGTTTTGTACTTGAATGTAATGATTGTAGAAATGGAAAATTCCACTAAGGTGAAAATGACTAATGGGCAGAAAAGGATGAAGGCGAAGAGCGTGTTTCAATCTTGGCGTAAACAAATCGCACACAATGGACACGGGTACATTATCTATACATTGTTTTACATTTTTGATCCAAACATAAGATCATGGATGTGATTGTAGGTCTGTTGTCCGTGTTGTACTTGAATGTAATGGTTGTAGGTACTAGGTACCTAGTACCTACGTAGTACGTGCTACAATGATGTGCAATAGAATTGTAGATTCTAGAGTCGTGAGATCGATTCTTGCTATGAGTTATTATTGATCATACCTACAGATATTCAAAATTTTGTACAATTTATTCGTTTGAGAGGGAGCTGTAAGAGCTGTCCATAAGTTATAACAATCATAACCCAAGAAATACAATATATGACTGAAATCAAGATTTCAGATTACACTTTAGAATTGTAGATTCTAGAGTCGTGAGATCGATTCTTGCTATGAGTTATTATTGATCATACCTACAGATATTCAAAATTTTGTAAAATTTATACGTCTGAGAGGAAGCTGAAAGAGCTGTCCATAATTTATAACAATCATAAGTATCATAACCCAAGAAATACAATATATGACTGAGATCAAGATTTCAGATTACACTCATAGATTTATAGGTAGGTATTTGATCTTTAGAAGGTTGTCTGTCACCTACGTCTTAGCGTGAGCCTAGAAACCTTTATCTTGGAACATTTTATTCAAATAGGTATTGTTGATTTGCAATGTACATAGGTAAATAGATATTTATGCTATTGTAGGGTACACCAGACTACAGGAGATTTTTTGAAAAACTAAGGTTTCCATAACTCAGACTCAACGTGTATTTCAACAAACGCGTGTAGTAATTGCACTTACAAATCGTATTTTAAGATACTAATAAGATCCAAGATCTGGTATTATTTTTAGACAGACGTTACAGCATAACGCCTCAACGTGTATTTCAACAAACGCGTGTAGTAATTGCACTTACAAATCGTATCTTAAGATACTAAGATCCAAGATCTGGTATTATTTTTGGACACACGTTACAGCATAACGGCAAGCCATTGCCAGAAACACAAACGCCTAGGTACATTCTTTGGCTTGGCATGGAATTGTAGATTCTAGAGTCGTGAGATCGATTCTTGCTATGAGTTATTATTGATCATACCTACAGATATTCAAAATTTTGTAAAATGTATAATTGTATACGTCTGAGAGGAAGCTGAAAGAGCTGTCCATAATTTATAACAATCATAAATCATAACACAAGAAATACAATATATGACTGAAATCAAGATTTCAGATTACACTCATAGATTTATAGGTAGGTATTTGATCTTTAGAAGGTTGTCTGTCACCTACGTCTTAGCGTGAGCCTAGAAACCTTTATCTTGGAACATTTTATTCAAATAGGTATTGTTGATTTGCAATGTACATAGGTAAATACCTAGGTATTTATGCTATTGTAGGGTACACCAGACTACAGGAGATTTTTTTAAAAAAACTAAGGTTTCCATAACTCAGACCCAACGTGTATTTCAACAAACGCGTGTAGTAATTGTACTTACAAATCGTATCTTAAGATACTAAGATCCTAGATTTGGTATTATTTTTAGACACACGTTACAGCATAACGGCAAGCCATTGCCAGAAACACAAACGCCTAGGTACATTCTTTGGCTTGGCACTTGGCATACTAGAGAATGCATTCCCCCCGCCGAGGCCGGGTCCCCCTCACATTCCTGAGTCATTTGGCCTCAGGCAAATCAAGCTTTGATCGCGGTCAGCCGGAACCTTGAGAGTGTGTCTTGGCATCTCCTATTCCTCTAGCTTGGTACTGTGGTTTTATTTGTCCACTATCACATTTACTCGGACTCTGGTTTCTTTCAAGTTCTTAACCATGGGAACTTCTTTGCTTCAATAAACCATCATCATTAGCTGTCAAAATATTAACACCAGGTTTGCCTATATTTAGCTCCTTTCTATTTTGTCCATTTCCTGATCTCCTGCTATCTATTTGCCGATTGAGGTGTGATGGTTCTTTTCTTAAATCTCTTGATTGTTTGTATTTGTATTGTTCTCTTCAAACTTTTGAAGCCTAACCGACCTAACCGTGCCTCTGAACTAACCGTGTTTTTCAAGACAGCATGTTTTACTCACTTTTATTTGCCCACTACCTACTTTTTCGACTGTTGATACCTCACTATGAACTTATAGAAGCTCTTAATTTGGTACTCACCAACTCACCATACCTATTATTTATTATTCTAACACTTCCTCATTCATCCAATGCTGCTAGTTCTATATCTTTGGTTCATTTCATGGAAATGGATAGGGCGTTTTTCTTTCTGCTCAGAAACGCCAGCTTTTCCTGTTTACCTTGAAGTGAAGTGAACCACTCATTTGTACAGTCCTATGCTTTGCATGGGGGTAATGTTTGGATTGGTGGAACCTAGATTTATGTAGTATCTAGCAAGTTATGGTACATACCTACTTCAAGTCAAAGGATATCATGACTATATCTTCTAAAACGGAACATCATTTACTTAAACATTATATTGGGAATAAAGGGAGAACGGGCTCTAGTCTTGATTTTAAATCATTACATAAAAGTAAAATAAAAAAATCAAATCGAGAATGATAATAAACTGAATATCAAACAAATGAGGTAGGTACAAAGGTATTCTTTAACCATGATCGAATAAACTACGGGCTAAAATATTCCCGGAGGGACGGGCCCTGCTTGTTATAATATTCTTATGTATGAATGAGAAAATTCCGAGGATTAGGTATCTAAAGATTTTAAAGTGCCTAAATGATAGGATATCGAAACAAAGTCCCTTTGAATCGAGTAGAAATACATAGGTACCTTCCTACATAACAAAAAACTTCAGACAGAATGACAGTGAACATAATATAAGTTACGAGGTACCTATAGGTGCTCACCAAAAATCTAGAAAATAATAACTTTTACAAGACTACAAGCAGACATAAAAAGCAAGGAATATGCTGGACTAATTAGTAGTAGACACAAAAAACTTACCCAAACTGATTTTTTCGTCCGACCTTTGAAGTACACTATCAAATATTCAAATAAATTGAATTGTTTACTATAAAATGAGTCCCCACAAAGGTCTTAAAAGGATGTGAAAAACGAGATTTAATACTTATTTTATTTCGTAAATTTAATAAAACAATAGTAGACATAAAAAAACTTACCCAAACTGATTTTTTCGTCCGACCTTTGAAGTACACTATCAAATATTCAAATAAATTGAATTGTTTACAATAAAATGAGTCCCCACAAAGGTCTTAAAAAGACGTGAAAAACGAGATTTAATACTTATTTTATTTCGTAAATTTAATAAAACAATCTATAACCCTTTTTGATAAAAAGCTATTTTATTAAGAAAATTAATTTAAAGTAAACACACATTTTTTAAAAATATCTCAACTAATATTTGTTTACTAAAAAGAATTCACCACCAGAAAAACACAACCGAAATGTTTGGAGAAGAAAATTCGAATAAAATGAAAAATAAATTCAATGATTTTGTGGAAGAGGGAGAAAAAGAACACGCGGAATTGAAAAGAATGGAAAATGATGGAAAATTCAAAATACAGCAGACAGGGGACTGTGGGCGCTACCCCGCGGGAAATATAGGGAGATAGAAAATCAATTCCGTGAACATTAGAAAGAAAATGTAAGTCAACATCAGAAACAATGTACAGGACGATATCTTATACAGTTGTGTAGATTATTTATTAAATTTAGAATATTGTTTGTAATATTATTTTTTATGTTTAGAAATTTTAGATTCACTTTCTAAAAATTTCATTACATAGAGTCAGTACTTTCTTGTTAAAACACCCATTTTGTGCCATCTTATACTTACCTTTAGTCTTCTATCAATTATTTATGAAGAGCACTATCAAGTACATATTTTATGTTTAGAAATTTTAGATTCACTTTCTAAAAATTTCATTACATAGAGTCAGTACTTTCTTGTTAAAACACCCATTTTGTGCCATCCTGTACTTACCTATAGTCTTCTATCAATTATTTGTGAAGAGCACTATCAAGTACATATGTTCACCTTCTACAGCCAATAGTAGTAGATTGCATGTATGGACGAGTATGTACATATTGTACTTCCGGCAAGTTTTCACTTAACGTAGAGAACTTTGAAAAATTAAAAAGTTGAAAAAGTTCTTTCTTTAGGAACAGAGTGCACCACCATCCTATAGTGAGACTTTTCTGATTATTATTATTATTAGGTATTATTTTTTTTCTAATAAGAATAGGTACTTTTCATTTATTTACATAAATAAATCATACCTACGTAATCAATTTTACGTACTTACTAATGCAGGTACTTTGGGAATCGAAAATGCAATTGATTTTTTTGATCCTCTTGACTCTCCACTGTTCATTGTAGGAAAATTGGTTCATAATAAGAATACTCGTACATCCATACTGGGTTTAGTTAAGGAGAGTTCTGAGTCTTTTATTCATCAAAATCTTCCAATATTTGAAGATGAAGACAGGTATTAATCAGAATCTTTTTGGTTGAATTTTAAAACTTGATTGTAATTTGTTCTTTGGGCGTGTCACGTTGGCTCCAACCTTCAAATGACTGAAAATTACTCGTATTTCTGATTTTTTTTTTTTTTTTTTTTACTTTACATTTATTTACATAAATCAATCATACATACATAATCAATTTTACGTACTTACTAATGCAGGTACTAGAAAAGGTAGATGCAATTGATACACTTGGGAACTTGGGAATCGAAAATGCAATTGATTTTTTTTTGATTTTCTTGTCTCTCCACTGTTCATTGTAGGAAAATTGGATCAGAATAAGAATACTCGTACATCCATACTGGGTTTAGTTAAGGAGAGTTTTATTCATCAAAATCTTCCAATATTTGAAGATGAAGACAGGTTTTAATCAGAATCTTTTTGGTTGAATTTTAAAACTTGATTGTAATTTGTTCTTTAGGCGTGTCACGTTGCCTCCAACCTTCAAATGACTGAAAATTACTCGTTCACCTAATCCTGAAATTAGAAAATAAAACGTTGTAACGGGATATGAAGAGGACAATTCGAGGACAACTTGTGGTACCAAGCAACAAGGTATGAAAGTACCACGACATCAACTAACGTTATAACTAGAGCACACCAAACTATTTAAGGATAAGGCATGTGGGAAGCAACATAGAGCACTACAGACTGACAGGGTTATTTATTGGTTATTTGTCCACTATCACATTTACTCGGACTCTGGTTTCTTTCAAGTTCTTAACCATGGGAACTTCTTTGCTTCAATAAACCATCATCATTAGCTGTCAAAATATTGACACCAGGTTTGCCTATATTTCGCTCCTTTCTATTTTGTCCATTTCCTGATATTCTGCTATCTATTTGCCGATTGAGGTGTGATGGTTCTTTTCTTAAATCTCTTGATTGTTTGTATTTGTATTGTTCTCTTCAAACTTTTGAAGCCTAACCGTGCCTCTGAACTAATCGTGTTTTTCAAGACATCATGTTTTACTCACTTATATTTGCCCACTACCTACTTTTTCGACTGTTGATACCTCACTATGAACTTATAGAAGCTCTTAATTTGGTACTCACCATACCTATTATTTATTATTCTAACACTTCCTCATTCATCCACTGCTGCTAGTTCTATATCTTTGGTTCATTTCATGGATAGGGCGTTTTTCTTTCTGCTCAGAAACGCCAGCTTTTCCTGTTTACCTTGAAGTGAAGTGAACCGCTCATTTGTACAATCCTATGCTTTGCGTGGGGGTAATGTTTGGATTGGTGGAACCTAAATTCATGTACCTAGCAAGTTATGGTATATACCTACTTCAAGTCAAAGGATATCATGACTATATTTTCTAAAACGGAACATCATTTAATTTAACATTGGTAGGTACTTTCTAGCATGGCCCTAATTAAAAACTCACCGCGAGCAGCCTTTGCGGCAACTGATCGTGGCTTTGGTGGCTTCAATCTGGGGAAGACAAGAGTAGATACACAATTGTTCAAATTTCGGTCTTAAGCTGTGTCCACACATAGTCGACGCCGTCGATCGACGTCAACTGAAACCGTACACGGCCTCGACAACATGGATTCACCTCTTCACCTCGTCGATGGACGAGGTCGACTATGTTTGGACACAGCTTTAAATACTCATGCAGACTTACATAGTTAACAAGATTAAATTTCAGTGGAATTCAGACTTCAAAGTTCTGGTTAAAAGAGGTTTTCGCTCTACACTATATGCACTAAAAGTACGTACCTAGATAGAGGTAAAGTAATTGAGCAAGTGTATCGTAAAAATGGCTTACCCCTAGAATTCCTGGTGGGAACTGGTCATCGCAGAAGTTCTCACAAGTTTGCACAAACTTGTAAAGGCCAGTGACTGGCGGGAAAGGTGGCCGGGTAGGAATGGTGAAATTGAGCAGGTCTGCCCTAGCACGATCTTCAGCCTCGCTACAGGAAACCCAGATGACCAAACTGCTCGCCAAAAGCAAAAAGCTAATTGGATATTTAACCATAGTTAAGTCTGGCTGTTAATAATATAATATTATCTTATATGGAAAGGAAAATATAGATTATAT
>NW_007378003.1:0-22692 GCF_000475195.1 Diaphorina citri | reverse complement strand
TTTCTCTCCCCCCTCTCTCTCTCTCTCTCTCTCTCTCTCTCTCTCTCTCTCTCTCTCTCTCTCTCCCTCTCCCTTACTATTCTTCCATATTTTAATTTGATTTTTACTATTCATTTGACTTGTACGAGTATCTTGATTCTCAGTCTTTTCCCTTTATTGAATTAAACTAGTAGATAATAACAAGTAGAAGGTAAAACTTGAATAAAAAGACGTTTCATTTAGGTTTTTTTTTTATTTATAATTATCATCATTTTATCTTTATTAATAGATGTACATTTACAGAGATTAGGTAATTTATTTTAATAAATACACACATCTACAAAAAATGATTTTATTTAAAAAGTAGATATTTCATAGGTGGGTATTCCATAATGATCCAATCCTAATCTAAAGTGATTTTTGCAATGGCCACACATATGCTGAATATTAATAATGTGATAATTATATGTAAGATTCAAAAGAGAAAGCTCACTTAAAAATAAGGCACTTGAGTGAAATGTGAATATGAATGTAAAAATGACTGCATAGAATTCTTGTGAAGTCACAACGGAGTTCAAAGGGTTAAAATAAAAGAAATTTGGTTTCTAGCAATTCTATTCACATGATACGTAAAGACCTAGACTGCCTAGACGCCAAAAAAACGACAAGTGCCCAAGACACAAGCCAATCTGAGCCCAACAACGGAGTTCAAAGGGTTAAAATAAAAGAAATTTGGTTTCTAGCAATTCTATTCACATGATACGTAAAGACCTAGACGCCAAAAAAACGACAAGTGCCCAAGACACAAGCCAATCTGAGCCCGATCTAAAATGGTCATAACACAAGTTTAGTGTGAGTAAAAACATAAAATTTAGAGAGCACGAATGCATAACGAAAATAAACATAAAAACATGTATGAATATAAGGTTAAGGAACAATCGTAACATATAAGGCTATCGTGAAACGGTTCCCGGCCAAATCCCGTCGAAAAACGGGAACGGCCTGGAACAACACAACGGAGTTCAAAGGGTTAAAATAAAAGAAATTTGGTTTCTAGCAATTCTATTCACATGATACGTAAAGACCTAGACGCCAAAAAACGACAAGTGCCCAAGACACAAGCCAATCTGAGCCCGATTTTAAATTGGTCATAACACAAGTTTATAGTGTGAGTAAAAACATAAAATTTAGAGAGCACGAATGCATAACGAAAATAAACATAAAAACATGTATGAATATAAGGTTAAGGAACATTCGTAACATATAAGGCTATCGTGAAACGGTTCCCGGCCAAATCCCGTCGAAAAACGGGAACGGCTTGGAACAACTGCAATGTGTGCAAACGGACGTTAATCTCGAAACGGAACCTCTTCATTTCTTAGTCAGATGGTCGACCAGACCTTTGAAGGCGAGGGTGCCCTTGTTATTAGCCTCTTCGTAGTCTTTCAGGGAGGTCTTAGCCTTGGCCAGGTAGGCGACAACGTTGGAATGTTTGCTCAGGTCGAAACCGACAATCTGAAAAATGGCAGAAGCAAAAGACGAGGATTAGACCAAGTTTTTCTCTAATTGACTGATTGATTACGACAAGGCTTGTCAAAGGGTACTCGTACTTTTCTTATCTATTTAGGTCTTCATCAGTTTCAAGCCCTAGTTTGCTGGGGCTCATCACAGGCCTTAAGCCACTCAATTTTACTGCCCTCACTCCTTACCATTCCGAGTGCACTAAAAAAATCAGAAAGATGTGGAACCATTTCACAATGGATGGTGCTGAATTCAACGTTCTTTGAGGCACTGATGTGTCCGGAATTCTAAAGGTAGAAACACACTACCATAACGTGATGTGATAGTATAGTGTGGCTGTCCTGAACGAAATTTCCTACAATATCATCGGAAAACTTTCAACTATATCTTTCTGACTCCCCATGATCTCACGTGAAGTGACGTGATGGGTGTTGGTAGTATATTTATACCTTGAAAGTTTCTATATTTACCTCAATGGTGGACAGGGAGGCGACAATGGAGCAGTCGGCAATGGTGATGTTGTCGCCGGCAACCCAGGGAGATGAGGCAAGGAATGTGTTGAGGAATCCGAGAGCCTGGTCCAACTTCTCAGCTTTCTCAGCATCCAATGGGGCACCTCCGAAACAGTGGGGGTACTGAAATCACCAATGAAAAGAACGTCACGTCAGTTATAGGTTTTCACCTTTCTGGCACCATAAGTTTGATAATTTGATTCTGCAATGCGCAGATTTACCCCGCTTGAGCGGGATTACAGACGAAGTAAAGAAGAATACGAAGCTCGACGAAATTTGGTGGACAAAAATTTCAAACATTGTAGCAGTTGATGTACATATGTGTGGCCATTGCAAAAATCACTTTAGATTAGGATTGGATCATTATGGAATACCCACCTATGAACTATCTACTTTTTAAATAAAATCATTTTTTGTAGATGTGTAATATTTATTGAAATAAATTACCTAATCTCTGTAAATGTACATCTATTAATAAAGATAAAATGATGATAATTATATATAAAAAAAACCTAAATGAAACGTCTTTTTATTCAAGTTTTACCTTCTACTTATTCATAGGTTTCCAGGGGAATCCGGAATCCGGGGGTAGGAATAAAATCTACCTTTATTCTTCATTTACAAACGATTATTACTAGATTTAATTCAATAAAGGGAAAAGATTGAGAATCAAGATACTCGTACAAGTCAAATGAATAGTAAAAAATCAAATTAAAATATGGAAAAATAGTGAGGGAGAGAGAGAGAGAGGAGGGAGTTAAAATGAAGAAGGAAGGAAATAAGGAAGAAAGGTAGAGAGAGAGGTTGTGAAAAATAAACAAATCTTTGGGAAGGTCGGGAACAGTTTACTCTTCAGACAGGGTGTCTCAGAAAATAACCTTTAATCTCTAAGGAATATGGCTAAAAGCTTTTATCAGGTACCTACAATAATAGGTAATTTAATTAAACTTTTTCATTTTAAAATCAATTGTTTTGAGTTGAAGCCTAAACAAAGTGTTTCGCGCTTCTGCATAATCTAATATCACACAAATCACCCTTTCTAGGGGACATACTCCATTATGACCTGACCCACAGATCAAAATTTAAAGTCCGGGACCCAAATTAACCCAGGGGCCCCATTTTCAAGATTTTGGCTATCATCTAACCTTGAGGTAATAAGAGAGAGAGAGAGAGAGAGAGAGAGAGAGAGAAGGGAGTTAAAATGAAGAAGGAAGGAAATAAGGAAGAAAGGTAGAGAGAGAGGTAGTGAAAAATAAACAAATCTTTGGGAAGGTCGGGAACAGTTTACTCTTCAGACAGGGTGTCTCATAATATAAGCTTTAATCTCTAAGGAATATGGCTAAAAGCTTTTATCAGGTACCTACCTACATTAATTTAATTAAACCTTTTGATTTTAAAATCAATTGTTTTGAGTTGAAGCCTAAACAAAGTGTTTCGCGCTTCTGCATGATCTAATTTCACACAAATCACCCTTTCTAGGGGACATACTCCATTATGACCTGACCCACAGACCAAAATTTTTCGAAGAAAAAGTCCGGGACCCAAATTAAGCCCCATTTTCAAGATTTTGGCTCTCATCTAACCTTCAGACACCCCGAAATCTCAGACGATCTACCAGACAGCTCGGAGCCTCGGTGGAAAATTGTTTGAAACTTTGAAAACGACAACAAGGCAGTGGCGCAGACGTCAAAAATAATCGATGCTGCTCCCTGATTGGTGTTCGTTCGAGGATTATTTTCCAACGAGTCTTACTAGGGGGATGAAAGTTTTCAAGTTTCTTCCTTTGTCGGGAGAGTTTAGTCTTTGAAGAGCTGTAGAGGTTTTACAATAATTATTTTCAACACAGTCTAATAGTGATTCTAGTGAGATTGATAAAAGTGGAATTTGTATTAGCGCCTGTGGATTCTTGAGATATGCAATGCGCTATTTCTTTAGTAAATTTAGGCTTCCTGGCATGAGCTTATTTTGAGAACTGCATACCTACTTACCTAGGTAGGTAAGGTAGGTACCCCATTGGTGTGATGAGAGTTTAGTCTTTGAAGAGCTGTAGAGGTTTTACAATAATTATTTTCAACACAGTCTAATAGTGATTCTAGTGAGATTGATAAAAGCGGAATTTGTATTAGCGCCTGTGGATTCTTGAGATATGCAATGCGCTATTTCTTTAGTAAATTTAGGCTTCCTGTTCAAATGAGCTTATTTTGAGAACTGCATACCTAGGTAGGTAAGGTAGGTACCCCATTGGTGTGATTACCTATGATTAGGGAATAGGGATTAGGATACGGTGTTTACTTTAAAACTGATTAGGAAATATCGAAACTTGAAAAGTTATTTCTTCAAAGGATTTTCATCCTTATTCTTTATGACTAGGTTGATAATAGGTAATTTATCTCAATTAAGAACATTAATATTTCTGAAGTTTGAAGTTGCGTGAACATTTATCCAGTATGAACTTTTTCAAGTCGCGTATGAATATCAAACTCCATACCCGGTGAATTAATCATGGGCATGATTCACCCTAGGAATGTATCACACATAGCTGACTCAAAACCCACCGTGTATGGACAAATGAAATCGCGTATGAATATCAAACTCCATACCCGGTGAATTAATCATGGGCATGATTCACCCTAGGAATGTATCACACATAGCTGACTCAAAACTCAAAACCCACCGTGTATGGACAAATGAAACTGTCAGAAGACATTTGATTGTGTTCGAAATCCGCTCGACCCCGTTTAATTGGTGTATCTGAGTGTGAGGGACAAAAAACATCCCCAATTGAGACTCAACTTTCGAAAGCCATCCAGGCAAATTTGTATCGTATAGTTTTCTCCCCTGTACACTTGTTCCAGACTAATTGTAATATATGTTTTGTTTTTGTACGAAAATAAAGCGTAGACATTGTTTTAGGGAAAGTGAACCTGGATTTCATAGGCTTTTGAGAAAAGTCCAGGACTAGCAACTTTTCTATTAGGAAACGAATCATCTAAATATTTTACTGTGGCGTAAGCAATATTTCGAAAGCCATCCAGGCAAATTTGTATCGTATAGTTTTCTCCCCTGTACACTTGTTCCAGACTAATTGTAATATATGTTTTGTTTTCGTACGAAAATAACGCGTAGACATTGTTTTAGGGAAAGTGAACCTGGATTTCGTAGGCTTTTGAGAAAAGTCTAGAACTAGCAACTTTTCTATTAGGAAACGAATCATCTAAGTATTTTACTGTGGCGTAAGCAATAAATATTGAGAAATGCCATTCACCGCACCGGTTTCTAAGGAACTTTAACACTTTGACTGCTGCTTCCTTTTGTTGGTGTGGTGTGGCTCATCCTTAAGTCTAATATTCTGTTTAGTCATCTTTTCGTGACGCTGAGTTTTTCAAGCGATGTTGAAGTCTAAAAATAATTTTGCTTCTAGTTCTGCTAGCAAGGGGGATTGAGGCTCCAAAAAGGTGGCAAGAGTTTTCCATTCAAGCAGACTATGAATCTTTGAGTTTGCTCTCTGCTCAAAGCGAGTAAAATTGTTGAATTACGATGGAGTATTAATAATTATTATTTTTATAAGCAAATAAAATAATTTTCAAGTGTATTAAATCTATATTTTCTTTTTTTTTATCCATATAAGATAATTATTATAAACAGCCAGACATAACTATGGTTAAATATCCACTTAGTTTTTTGCTTTTGGCGAGCAGTTTGGTCATCTGGGTGGAGTTTGCTAGAACTGCCTTAACTTAACATTACTGAATCTGAAAATATTTGAATACCTGGCAATGGCGAGGCAAATGGAAAATTCCACTAAGGTGAAAATGACTAATGGGCAGAAAAGGATGAAGGCGAAGAGCGTGTTTCAATCTTGGCGTAAACAAATGGCACACAATGGACACGGGTACATTATCTATACATTGTTTTACATTTTATCCAAACATAAGATCATGGATGTGATTGTAGGTCTGTTGTCCGTTTTGTACTTGAATGTAATGATTGGCCACCTTTCCCGCCAGTCACTGGCCTTTACAAGTTTGTACAAACTTGTGAGAACTTCTGCGATGACCAGTTCCCACCAGGAATTCTTGGGGTAAGCCATTTTTACGATACACTTGCTCAATTACTTTACCTCTATCTAGGTACGTCCTTTTAGTGCAAATAGTGTAGAGCGAAAACCTCTTTTAACCAGAACTTTGAAGTCTGAATTCCACTGAAATTTAATCTTGTTAACTAACTCTGCATGAGTATTTAAAGCTGTGTTCACAGATAGTCGACCTCATCTATCGACGAGGTGAAGAGGTAAATCTATGTTGTCGAGGCAGTGTACGGTTTCAGTTGACGTTGATCGACGGCGTCGACTATGTGTGGACACAGCTTAGGACCGAAATTTGAACAATTGTGTATCTACTCTTGTCTTCCCCAGATTGAAGCCACCAAAGCCACGATCAGTTGCCGCAAAGGCTGCTATACATTTGAATTGTTCAAAGCGATGGGGAAGAAGAAGCCTGTCAAGCTTATTGAAAACATTTGCCGAGCTAGTAAGTAAATCGAAGTTTCTTTTTTCCTCGACAGTGGGTTCACCAAGTTTATGCTAGTCGGGGTTAAAGCCAAAATTTGCCCTCATGTATTACCTCAGGTTTCATCTCTTAATAACTTTAAGTCTAAACTAAATATTGGGATTCGTTCAGGAAAATTTGACACCTCCTTATTTGGAGAGTCAGCTGCTATACATTTGAATTGTTCAAAGCGATGGGGAAGAAGAAGCCTGTCAAGCTTATTGAAAACATTTGCCGAGCTAGTAAGTAAATCCAGGTTTATTATTTTTTTTTTCTCGAGAGTGGGTTCGCTACTTGTGCTAATCGGGGTTACAGCCAAAATTCTCCCTTTTGCTTTACCTCAGGGTAGGTACACCTCTCAATAACTTTACATCGAAATATTAGGTATTTAAATCTGATTCATTCAGGAAAATTTGACACCTCCACGTTGGGAGTCAATGCTCTCGATCATTCTGCCACTAAAGTTACCAAAAGGAGTTATGGCGTTTCCACTATTACTCCCTTCCACGAATTTCCGAACTTTTCAAGAAGTTGTTGGTGCGAGTTAAATTTATTGCGATCAGTTGCCGCAAAGGCTGCTATACATTTGAATTGTTCAAAGCGATGGGGAAGAAGAAGCCTGTCAAGCTTATTGAAAACATTTGTCGAGCTAGTAAGTAAATCGAAGTTTCTTTTTTCCTCGAGAGTGGGTTCACTCTCGAGGAAAAAAGCTAGTCGGGGTTAAAGCCAAAATTTGCCCTCTTGTATTACCTCAGGGTTCATCTCTTAATAACTTTAAGTCTAAACTAAATATTAGGATTCGTTCAGGAAAATTTGACACCTCCTATTTTGGAGAGTCAATGATGCTCTTGATTACTCTGCCATTAAAGTTACAAAAGTTAGTCATGGCGTCTCCACTATTAGGTACCTCCTTCCATGCATTTTTGAGCTTTCCAAGAAATATTGAGTTAAATGGATTAATTGAACACGTCATTTTCTTTCAGATTGCAAGAAGGACTATGGCGAAGAGTCATTCGCAGGCAAGTTCTGTATGCTGGGCTGTTCCAAGATGATTACACTGTATAACGACAGGCTCAAGAAGCTGAGATTGGAAATAGTTTCCAAGGTAAGTAATTGGTAATTACCATTATAATTTGCACACTGATGAACACGTCATTTTCTTTCAGATTGCAAGAAGGACTATGGCGAAGAGTCATTCGCAGGCAAGTTCTGTATGCTGGGGTGTTCCAAGATGATTACACTGTATAACGACAGGCTCAAGAAGCTGAGATTGGAAATAGTTTCCAAGGTAAGTGATTGGTAATTACCATTATAATTTGCACACTGTAAAGACAACCGTGTCTGCCCAGAAAGAAACTAGATTGGGCTGGGTCTAAAGTACTAAATGAAGAGCACTGAAACTTCTGATCATTGCTCAAATCGCTAAGAATGCGTAGCGTCGTTTTATTAAGGTGCACTGAGGTAGCAAGTACCTAACAAGATAGTACTTGAACATTATTTCAAATGAAACTTTTCTCGCTGAGGGTGCATGTTGCTCCTTGTTTCCCCGGATGAAAATAGCCAGAAAACTCACTAGATCGTACCTACCTGCAAGAAAAAGATACCACTTGGAACTTCTACTTGTGTCATGTCAGAGCGAATGACACCTAATATGGCTGTCTGCTTTTCCTTTTATACCAGGAGACATCCATCTCAGGGCCAGGGCTATCCAGGATTTTGTAGAGGAGGGGTCCAAGCATTAATGGACAGACAGACGGGGGGTGGGTGTTTCAAATTTCAAGAAAAAGATACCACTTGGAACTTCTACTTGTGTCATGTCAGAGCGAATGACACCTAATATGGCTGTCTGCTTTTCCTTTTATACCTGGAGACATCTATCTCAGGACCAGGGCTATCCAGGATTTTGTAGAGGAGGGGTCCAAGCATTAATGGACAGACAGACGGGGGGTGGGTGCTTCAAATTTTCGGGGTCTGGCCTATGATACCGGCAGAAAAATTAAGCTCGAGGGAGGAGGGGCTGCCTAAATACGGCCCTGATCCATCCATCCATCGGCCCTGTTTGGTCTGATCATTTCAGCTCCGACAGCATCAAGCAGAAGAGACATCTGACGCCACTGCAGACAATGCAAGGATTTATGACGAGGAGGCTGAGAAGTTTCACTTGGAACTTCTACTTGTGTCATGTCAGAGCGAATGACACCTAATATGGCTGTCTGCTTTTCCTTTTATACCAGGAGACATCCATCCCAGGGCCAGGGCTATCCAAGATTTTGTAGAGGAGGGGTCCAAACATTAATGGACAGACAGACGGGGGGTGGGTGCTTCAAATTTTCGGGGTCTGGCCTATGATACCGGCAGAAAAATTAAGCTCGAGGGAGGGGGGGCTCCCTAAATACGGCCCTGATCCATCCTAAAATGTTTGGTCTGATCATTTCAGCTCCGACAGCATCAAGCAGAAGAGACATCTGACGCCACGGCAGACAATGCAAGGATTTATGACGAGGAGGCTGAGAAGTTCATGAAGGAGCATGATGGAATGGTTGCAGAGGAGATAGATGTGGCCGTCATAGTTGACAATCCAAAGGAACACTCGGTACGGTTCCTCAAATCTGGACGTAAGTTGGAACCAAATATTCTTATACCCCAATGTCCTGTTGCTCAATAGTTCATAGGTACATCGAATAGCCTGCAACTTTTCGTGTTGATCTCAGCATTTTTTCAAAATAAAGTTATCCTGTCGCAAAGTAGTCATCCCATCAGTAATTGAGTACCTCCAGTACCCAGTAATTGAGTAATTGGACGTAATTGGACTATTAGAGTACCTATTCCTCTTATATTGAGCCTGCACTCATCTGCACTCATTTTGTCGCAAAGTAGTCATCCCATCAGTAATTGAGTACCTCCAGTACCCAGTAATTGAGTAATTGGACGTAATTGGACTATTAGAGTACCCACTCATCTGCACTCATAAATGAGTGCAGGCTCAAATTTCTGTGCAGCGCTCCTAAATCTGGCAAACAATAAAATTCTTCCTGACCTTCCTATTGAAACTCAAAATATATTTGAACACCTTTCTATTAAAAACTTAGATCGGCATCTGACAATTCCACTGTGTCCTTTTTTTTACAGGATTAGAGCATGTGCCGGGTTTCAAGGCTCTCAAGCAAAAGATATTTCACGTGGAGAAACTCGCAGATAATCCTGCCTTCCAACAATATCTAGAGGATGAACATAAAAGGGCTGTGCAATTTGAAGAAGCTCAAAAGCTGAACTCGGAGGAAAAATCACGCGATGACATTTCCAGTGAAGAAGAAAGAAAGGTTAGTATTTTGGTTGTTGTATTGTATTGTTCTAGTACGGAGGAAAAATCACGCGATGACATTTCCAGTGAAGAAGAAAGAAAGGTTAGTATTTTGGTTGTTGTATTGTATTGTTATCTAGAGGATGAACATAAAAGGGCTGTGCAATTTGAAGAAGCTCAAAAGCTGAACTCGGAGGAAAAATCACGCGATGACATTTCCATTGAAGAAGAAAGAAAGGTTAGTATATTGGTTGTTGTATTGTATTGTTATAGTATCTAAGATACAGTATCCTTGGTTGGCCACAATTCTTCCAGATTTCGTCATGATTAATTTCAAATTTCAAGTCATATCAGTAGATAGGTACCTACATACATTATTTTTCTAGTTGTTCTAGAATCTAGATTATAAAACGCCAGAAAGTTTAACTGAGATAACCTATCTGTTTCAGGAATCCGTCGTAATGAAGTTACCATCGTTTCCAAAGAGGATCGAAACCGAATGTTTGCTCTTCCAGATTCCGATCTACGTGTTGACGGTGTTTGTGTTTGGCATCATAGCTATCGGTCTCTGGGCCACCTATGGTGATCCTGCCGACTGTCTCTTCTGCTTGAGTCGGAAATTCTGGGACAAACTTGAATACATGGATACGTACAGCACGGATATTGATGAGGATGATATTGTAGCTCACGACAGAATCGTCACCAAACACATTAAAGAATTGGAGATGATCATGGATGAGGGAGATCAAGATTACACTTGTCCTCCTCCTGATAAAGACGCTCCACCTCCATATGTGGAAATATTAACTGTCTATGAGAGGGACATGAAAGTGAACAAATAAACAGGATGAGACCATTTGAGAGGTGGAAAATCATTTACTCAATTCTCTTGAAACAGTAGTGTCTGTACTGTTTATGAACAGACTCTTCGGAGCGAATTGGAGAGAACTTATATCTGTCACGAGCTTGGAGATCATGTAGCTTTCAGTTCTGTGTTTGGATTTATTTTGGAATAGAATCGTAAATATCACATGTCAAAATATATCCAGTGTTGTAGCTTGTATTCCACAGAGAAATTTATTCTTGTGCAGGAGAATAATAGTCCAATCTTACTTTAGAACAACAAACTGTAAAATAGCAATCTGCTATAGTAAAATTATTTTCATATATTTATTAAATGTTTGTTAAATTACCATAGGTGGTTATCATTTTATTTTTTACATACCTAGGTCATTTCCTTTAATACTCTACCCTGAAGCAATGAACAGCTCATAGTACGAGATATTGATTAGTTTGTAGAGTTAGATTCTTATCTGAAACAAAACTATAATATTCTACAACTGGGTTTGCTACTCACACCTTTTTTTTCGTAAAGGGCTTTAACTCTACGGACAGTTGGTCATTCGCGCACTCACACCTTTAATACCTAGTTTATATTTTTTGGAACTTAGTTTTATCATTCTAGCACTTTCTGTCAAGCTGTATTGACGTAAATTAATTAATAAAATAGCTATCTAATACGTATTGATAGGGACATAGAGCTAGGCGAGTTCTATTTTTGCTTTCCTTATCCTTAACGTAATGTTCAACACGTTTGAGATCAATATAAAAAGGTGTGTCCACACATGGACATTGATCGACGGACGGCCGGGACTTTGTTTCGATATCCTATCATTTAGGCACTTTAAAATCTTTAGATACTACCTAATCCTCGGAATTTTCTCATTCATACATAAGAATATACATAAGAGGACTTTGTTTCGATATCCTATCATTTAGGCACTTTAAAATCTTTAGATACTACCTAATCCTCGGAATTTTCTCATTCATACATAAGATAAGTATACATAAGAATATATCTGAACCTATGATTATTATAATAATTAAGCCTTTATAAGCGGACAAGGTCCACAATAAATTTTGCATAGGTACCTACTTAATCAAAGAGAATCAATCCTTTGATTAAAATAATAAAAAAAGGTTCCCAGAAATAAACCAATAGCCTGAGGTCATATATTTTTCAAGAATGTTGTCCTTTGTGCTCTTAAATGGTTGAGGATCTTGTACAACCCTTTCTTCTTTGAATTTATCAACTGACAAAATACTAGAATGATTTACCTCATTATTTGAATAGTTATCAAAATTATCCCTAATGTGACGTTTTTCTTTATTATAAGCTTTACCAATAGCCACATCAAACCAGAGGAAAGTCCTAGAATGTGGAAAAGAGACAGGTTTTAATTTTCAGTCTAGCAAGTTCCCTGGAACAAAAGTTGCTCGACAAAGCTGCAGTGAGATGAGAACATGAGAACTAACAGAAACTTCACTATCCCAGACACTTCACAGAAGACCTAATAATGGAAAAAGTTATCCTACCAAGTTTATCAGCTAAATATCAGGGGCGAACCTAGATAAATTTAACTAAGATAGACTCTATGTGGATATCTAACAGTTAATGTAAATACCTAATGAAACTAATGATAAACAATATGAACATGGTTAACTATGAAAGTCAGATAATGGGTGTTTCCATTGCAGTCCTGGGAAATTCTGATAGCAAAAAGTTTGACGAAATCATCAATCGAACAAGCAGTTTCAACTTCAATGTCAAATGTATTTAACGACTAGCCTGGAAGCAGAAAAGACCTCTCTCCAGCAAAAAGCTACTTTGCAATTTACTATACCTATTACTGATTTGATCAGAGACCAGAGTATTTTTCGGGTGTGGTACCTGTGGTTGTGTCTTCCTCATACAAGGACGGACTAAACAAACTGAGTGAAGATCTTCCAATCCACCCCTGTTGCAAACGCTAATGCAAGCTCACGTTTATTCAAGCTCAATGGGAATTGTTATTTTAAATAACATTTCCTCGAAAGTTTTCCATTACGTGCGAAAGAAGTTTTGTAGGGCAAAAAGCTTCGGACCCCCAATACCTGACCTTTAGGGAGGGAACGTGTTGCAGTTAGGTACTTTTAAGCGTGCAGTTGCAAACTTTTTGATTTTGGAAGGAAAATCTTGATTAAGAGAAATAAAGAGCGAAGATTCGTGATACACAGTGCGTGGTAAAACAATGGTCGCAGAAATGCGAGGGTATAGTTATAGGATCCTATAGATAACGAAGGTAACCCAGATCCCTCTTTTCACAATTGAAAAGTCGAGTGAAACTATATTTACACCAAAATGGAAGCAGCACATTAGGTATTTATTTGGGCTAAATATCAGGGGCGAACCTAGATAAATTTAACTAAGATAGACTCTATGTGGATATCTAACAGTTAATGTAGATACCTAATGAATCAAATGATAAACAATATAAACATGGTTAACTATGAAAGTCAGATAATGGGTGTTTCCATTGCAGTCCTGCGAAATTCTGATAGCAAAAAGTTTGACGAAATCATCAATCGAACATTCGAACAAGCAGTTTCAACTTCAATGTCAAATGTATTTAACGACTAGCCTGGAAGCAGAAAAGACCTCTCTCCAGCCAAAAAGCTACTTTGCAATTTACTATACCTATTACTGATTTGATCAGAGACCAGAGTATTTTTCGCAAGAAGTCGTCTCTTTTTTCTCCCCCCCCTCTCTCTCTCTCTCTCTCTCTCTCTCTCTCTCTCTCTCTCTCTCTCTCTCTCTCTCTCCCTTACTATTCTTCCATATTTTAATTTGATTTTTACTATTCATTTGACTTGTACGAGTATCTTGATTCTCAGTCTTTTCCCTTTATTGAATTAAACTAGTAGATAATAACAAGTAGAAGGTAAAACTTGAATAAAAAGACGTTTCATTTAGGTTTTTTTTTTATTTATAATTATCATCATTTTATCTTTATTAATAGATGTACATTTACAGAGATTAGGTAATTTATTTTTAATAAATACACACATCTACAAAAAATGATTTTATTTAAAAAGTAGATATTTCATAGGTGGGTATTCCATAATGATCCAATCCTAATCTAAAGTGATTTTTGCAATGGCCACACATATGCTGAATATTAATAATGTGATAATTAGGTGGGTATTCCATAATGATCCAATCCTAATCTAAAGTGATTTTTGCAATGGCCACACATATGCTGAATATTAATAATGTGATAATTACCTATGTAAGATGAGTAAATGTGATAGTGGACAAATAACCAATAAATAACCCTGTCAGTAGTGCTCTATGTTGCTTCCCACATGCGTTAATAACTTGGTGTGCTCTAGTTATAACGTTAGTTGATGTCGTGGTACTTTCATACTTTGTTGCTTGGTACCACAAGTTGTCCTCGAATTGTCCTCTTCATATACCGTTGTAACGTTTTATTTTCTAATTTCAGGATTAGGTGAAACTCGAAAAGATGTCCTACTAAAATCACATAAGGATACACCTGTAGCCTGTACATTGGAACGAGAAAATTTCAGGATTATATAGGTGAAACTCGAAAAGATGTCCTACTAAAATCACATACGGATACACCTCTAGCCTGCACATTGGAACGAGAAGTAAGGTCTTTCACGTGCTCTTCTTTTATTCCTTTTCCTGTACTCTAGTCTAGTCTATAGAGAGGTATAGGTACTAATATCTATTTTATACCATTGGGTAACTATACTTCTATACTAGGAAATAAGTAAGTACACTCCCTGGTCTTTCACGTGCTCTTCTTTTATTCCCTTTCCTGTACTCTAGTCTAGAGAGGTAGGTACTAATATCTATTTTATACCATTGGGTAATTACTATACTTCTATACTAAGAAATAAGTAAGTACGCTCCCTTGTGTTATCCCACTGGCAACTTTACATGACCATTCAACCAGCAAGATAAACGCACGATGAGAACATTAGGACCGGCAGATTGCCGGTATCCCGGGTTTGAGAAGCCATGTGGTCCGAAGTTGGACACTACTTTCTTGGATGTTGGATTTCAACAACTCTGATTCGCCTTTCCCTTTCGCCAATGAATAGTAAAGAGTTGATCACAATATCTTTGAACAACAAACTGGTCTGGAGAACACGTTAATATGAACATTATCCAAGAACATAAAACTATAAAACACTACCACTACCACTCAGCATCACAGGCCTTAAGCCACTCAATTTTACTGCCCTCACTCCTTACCATTCCGAGTGCACTAAAAAAATCAGAAAGACGTGGAACCATCTCACAATGGATGGTGCTGAATTCAACGTTCTTTGAGGCACTGATGTGTCAGGAACTCTAAAGGTAGAAACACACTACCGTCACGTGATGTAATAGTATAGTGTGGCTGTCCTGAACGAAATTTCCTACAATATTATCGGAAAACATTGTTTAGGAGTTCCAGATCTGCCTACAGATTCTGCACCTTTTAGTGTACCACCTTCCTACCTATTTGTAGTCTGAGCTATCTAAAGAGTACCAATGAAAAGTACTACACATACACTGAGTTTAGTGGGCGAACATCGTTATTATTTTTTCTTCAATGAAATGGCTCCCACTCAAGTTATGTTGCTCATATTCTAGTAGAACCTAGTTGAAAATATTCCAGAATCCTGAATGGTTGGTCCTATTGGCCATAGAACGGTCTGCAAAAATTTGCCTGCTCCGCTCTGGGAGAAAGAGAATGTTTCGTCTGCACAACTCGAACTCTGAAGAGGTTCAGCGAATCAATCTGTCACCACGTAACTTTATGACTAAGCGAAACTTTCACTTCTTGTACTATGCTTTTATTGCTATTATGTATTCTTATGAATTATTGGTATCTCAGATACCGGTCTGCCTGATGCATGAGAGCGACGTATGCCGGTAAAATTATGCCGAAGCTATGGCTGTAGCTTCCTACTCAATATTCTTTCAACTCTTCGATAAAAGTCTTTAGTAGCTCGGATCAATATGTATAAACAAGGTATAAAATTTATTTCGTTTAATAAAGAACTACAAAGAAACCATTTTTGTAGTTCTTTATTAAACATTCCATAGGTTGGTAATTAATGAGGCAATACACAGTTATGAGACGTATAAGGCTAATTGGTTAATTGCCTACAGACGCAGACATTCATAAGTATGCAGACTTTCAGACATGCGAGTACAAATTTAAGAACCATAACATTCTGCAGTCTTCGATTACTGCTTTTCCTGGGATTACTCCAGCCCATTCAAAACTATGTTAAAATAATGAATAAGGTACTTACGAAGTAGTCAGCAAATCTCTGGTACAGGGTTCCAATGTCGAAGTACAGTCTTTGGTTGACGATGCCTCTCGCCTTGGGGTCCTTTGGGTACAGGCTGTCGTCTTTGCCGTATTGTTCAGCAAGGTAGGCAATGATGGCACGGCTGAAATCAGAAGATGAGGAATTTGATAAATTGAGTCCTTGAGAGAATCTTAGGCTGAAATCAACTCGTATGATTGATATCTAGAGTCTACCATCATTATGATAATAGGTACGCGGTCAAACTTTCTTGACTTGGCGGGGCGGAGCGCTACCTTGCTCCTTTATATCTCGAGATGGAGTTCGACTTGGAAAACCCTGTCATTAGCATTAGATGCCGACTTACGAGCTCAAGATCTGTAGTTTTAACTATAGAGGGTACTTCAGCATTTTAACAATTAATAGGTAATAATTCAGCTGAGAAGTAGGTATTTCTGGGCGCACCCTACTTGCTTACCTCTCTGACAGAGTGTAACCGTTGTCATCCATGGTAGGAACTGTGTGTTGGATTCTTAACCTATGGTCCGTGGACCACTAGTGGTCCGCGAGAAGGTTTCAGGTGGTCCGCGAGAGGTGAGTAAGGAAAAAGTCATAAAAAAAAATAATAAATAATTATGTTAATTTTTCTCATTTTCTATCTCTTTTCCTACAGGTAGATATTAGATATAGGTCCTCTAATACATACCCATTGTCACATAGCGTGTACAATGTACAATTGATTGCATATACATACATAATCTCAAGTGGTCCGCGAGATTTTTGATTTATCAATAGTGGTCCGCCAATTCTAAAAGGTTAAGAACCCCTGCCCTAGCAGAACTGGAAGCAAAATTATTTTTAGACTTCAACATCGCTTGAAAAACTTAGCGTCACGAAAAGATGACTGAACAGGATCTTAGACTTAAGGATGAGCCACACCACACCAACAAAAGGAAGCAGCAGTCAAAGTGTTAAAGTTCCTTAGAAACCGGTGCGGTGAATGGAATTGTAGGATCTTCATCAAACTTACTGAACCAGATCGGAAAGGTGGGGGAAACCTAACGTTAGGAATGTTAGGATACCATCAAAGAAGCAAGTACTCTCCTTATAACATCCTGTTGAAGAAACGTTAAGACTGAAATACCTCTCTATTCTGCTGTCTTCTGATTGGTCGGAACTTGAAGTCAATGACTTGAAAAGTTTAATGTTCCACGAACAGAAGAGAAATGAAGTGTAAGTTGTAGGTACTCAAAAGAAAGAAGAAGAGAAGTATGTAAGTTGTACTTAATGAGAGAATGTATGCATTGGGTTCTATTTTAATTAGTGACAGACGCGGTGAGTTTTTAATTAGGGCCATGCTAGAAAGTACCCATGTTAAATTAAATGATGTTCCGTTTTAGAAGATATATAGTCATGATATCCTTTGACTTGAAGTAGGTATGTACCATAACTTGCTAGGTACCTACTACCTAAATCTAGGTTCCAGCAATCCAAACATTACCCCCATGCAAAGCATAGGATGCAAACATTTCGACTGTTAGAAGAGGGTGGGGACCTTGGGAGGCAAGATTAAAACCCACTTTACTATTAGGGTGGTGTAAGTGTGCATTCAGGGTCGGTCACAAGCGGGGTTCATTCGGGCCCATTGGTCTCGGGCCGGACTTCTTAAATTGCCCCGGAACTACAGTTCCTAATTTCTTCTGGAAACATGATCATTTGATCATGATATGTCAAGTATGAGTAGTAGGATAACAAGATATCTTGTAAGGGGGGCTTATTGTTAGAATTACCCCCTGTGCCCGGTTAGGCTGTGATCTGCCCTGATTTGGATTGTGTGTTTTACATAATCGTAGGTATCTTTCATGTCTACAAAAGAGATTAGATATCCGATTTTTCTCAAGCCTACTCGGATTTTTAGTATCCTGGTATACGTACTATATTGTCAGACAAAGAAGGCTTGAGCCATGATTCTGATATTAGAATGACATGGAGGTCCACATCTTCATGGAGGTCCACATCTTCATGTCTACAAAATCTTTCATGTCTACAAAAAAGATTAGATATCTGATTTTTCTCAAGCCTACTCGGATTTTTATTGGATTAAACTCGCGGTCTTATCAATGCCTATTCCGCCTTCGTACAAATCTAGGAGTGCCCATTTCTTTTCGTTTTGAAAGGAATTTTCCGCTTTGCTCTCTCTATAAATGGATACGGAATGTTTTACCATAACCTTATACATCTTGTTGTTTGATGTAAGTATCCACTGGCAATACCTAAATAGTGTGCAAGTTGGCCTGCGCAAGAGACTTTCCTTTGACTTTCTGTGTGTAAACACAGGGGAAGTCTCTTTCTTATCAATGCCTATTCCGCCTTCGTACAAATCTAGGAGTGCCCATTTCTTTTCGTTTTGAAAGGAATTTTCCGCCTTGCTCTCTATGAATGAGTGCGGAATGTTTTACCATAACCTTATACATCTTGTTGTTTGATTTAAGTATCCACTGGCAATACCTAAATAGTGTGCAAGTTGGCCTGCGCAAGAGACTTTCCTTTGACACTCTGTGTGTAAACACAGGGGAAGTCTCTCCTTTCATACTTTGTTGCTTGGTACCACAAGTTGTCCTCGAATTGTCCTCTTCATATCCCGTTACAACGTTTTATTTTCTAATTTCAGGATTAGGTGAAACTCAAAAAGATGTCCTACTAAAATCACATACGGATACACCTGTAGCCTGTACATTGGAACGAGAAGTAAGGTCTTTCACGTGCTCTTCTTTTATTCCCTTTCCTGTACTCTAGTCTAGAGAGGTAGGTACTAATATCTATTTTATACCATTGGGTAACTATACTTCTATCCACTGGCAATACCTAAATAGTGTACAAGTTGACCTGCGCAAGAGACTTTCCTTTGACTTTCTGTGTGTAAACACAGGGGAAGTCTCTCGCTCAGAGACTTTCTATTACTTTCTGTATGTAAGCACACAGCAAGTCTCTTACGTTAGTCAACTTGCCCAATATTATTGCAAGTGGAATGGACACTGGAAGATACTTTTCCTACTGCATGCATATCTGCATTTGTCTGAGAGTACGAAACAAATCATTATCTACATTATTTTGCCATTGCGCAATAATGAAAATATTTTTACATCTGATGAACTGATCAGCATGGCTGTAGTGTTGAGTGCATCTGTTGGTAATGTTTCATGTAAACTGCAGTCAGACAACATGGTAATTTTCCTGTCTTAATTATAATGTAGGTATCTCGAGTACCTAATACCTGCTTATTCCGAGTATAATTGTTATTATGTAGGTATTTCATTTCCTTGATGAAAAAGAGTAGGTAGATATCTAACAATGGGAAGAGTTGGTAAGTATAGGTAAGTATACCTAGGTATAGTCATCTAAACTAACAGCTACCAACATTTCTATTTATAAGTAGGTATACACGTTACGTCATCGTCATTATCACAGCTAATCTAACTTTAACGTGTTCGATTTAGAAACACTATAGCAGGTACCTACCCAATACACCTACTTTTGAGCTAGCATTAGGTAGGTAGTAGGTACCTCTCACTTATCACGGTGTAGGTACCTACCTACTGCTCGATGGAAGGGAATTACTGGGGATTCTCTATTTATTTTGCCATTCTACTGTCATTCTGTGGCATCACGAATGAGCTACCATTAGGGCCAAGGTCTGAGCGGCCTTCAGCATCAGAGATCTTCCACGAGTAATGATAAACAATAGGTAGGAGGTACCCAGTTTTCCCTTTACGCCTAATACCCTGCTACTAATTTTCCTATCAGGACTAGGTTTACATAGTTTAGGTAGGTACCTAGTCATGCTACCATGTGATAAGTCCCCCCTCCTGTGACTTGTAACCTCTCTTGGTTTCTATGTTCCTGTCAATATTTGTAACCTCTCTTCTCTTCTGTATTCCTGTGAATTTGTTTGCTGTGAATAAGGAACTGTGTGTTGGGGGTTGAGCTGAAACAAGGGCCAAATGGTTCACAAGTATTAGTACTGTCAAACTGTTTTGACTTGGCGGGGCTGAGTGCTATCGCGCTCCTTAATAAAGCAAGCCCTTTTGGTACAATTTTCTTAAAAATGCCTAAAATACGACTGAAAAGGTAGGTACGTACTTATAAGTCTACGTACATTAGACTTATCAGTTACGAGTACTTTCTATATAGGTACCTACCTAGGTAGGTAATAACGTGTGCCCCCCTTTATCAATATTTACTTCATAATTACCTACTCACGTCTAATGAACCTCATTGAGATAAGGGTTGATAAGAAACAGAGTGATGAGATAATGAGTTAGCGAGTCAGACAGTAATAATAAGAATAGAACGGAAATTTATTTATTTTAACAGTACTATTAGGTAAAACACCTAATAATTTTCTAGAACCTGCCAATTTTGTATTTAGTGAGAGAAAGCCTTCAAAACCGGTACACAACAAGGAGCAGGATTGGAGCCATTCAGGATTTTTTCAAAGTTTCAGTTGGAAAGTTAAAGATTAACGTAACACCGTCCGCGCAGAATTAGAGCATGTTACCTAACCTACTGCCACCTGTGACAGGTGGGCAATGAAAAATGACCCACTTAATTTTGCGCTACTCTTGTCTCCGGTTAACAGCTTGCAGAACTTTTTAACAAAATAGATACCTATAGAAGAAGACCTTGTTAACTCGGTTCAAATAAAATCAAAGTCTGTAAACAGGGTGTGCGTTTACCTTCAAGAACTCGGGGGTCAAGTGCTCGCCCTTCATGAGATCGGTGTGTTTCAGGTTGAGGGGGACTCCAATTTGAGCGGCAGCCAGCTGCACAGCACGGCATGGGGCACTGCCGGGGACATAGTAGAAGTCAATGGTCATCTGAAATCAATGTCCGAAGCGAATACAATAGTCCGTCCCCTATACCTTTTATTATTAGTAATAATAAAGGAAGGACGGACTAAAAATCATATCTGAACTTATGATTATTATAATAATTAAGCCTTTATAAGCGGACAAGGTCCACAATAAAGTCTGTAAAATTCATACGTAATCAAAGAGAATCCTTAAAAAAAAGAGAGAATAATAAAATGGTTCCCAGAAATAAACCAATAGCTTCATAAAAGTCCTCTTACAAGTTTCACTGAAACATACGTAGGTAGGTATCACATCTTAAACGAAAAACAATGTCTCCGTAACAAAGCTGCCATCATGATTATTTGTACTGTTGATTTGGTAAAAAAGAAACAAATCTTAAATGTATTTCAAACTCTCCGGCAATTGAGTTCCTTCCCCTCCCTCCCAGCCGCTGATTGCATGCGGAAACTTGGAAGGAAATTTCAAGTGGAAGAGAAGGAGGTGGAGGAAGAGGAGGAGGAGAAGAAGAAGGAGGTAGAAGAGGAGGAAGAGGAAAAGGAGAGGAAGGAGGTTGTCGAGAGGGAAACGGAGGAGAGGGATATTGGAAGACAATGTTTATAGAGTTTCCCTTTCTTAAATAATTTCACTGTCCTGGAGAGAACTTATATCTGTCACGAGCTTGGAGATCATGTAGCTTTCAGTTCTGTGTTTGGATTTATTTTGGAATAGAATTGTAAATATCACATGTCAAAATATATCCTGTGTTGTAGGTTGTATTCCAGAGAGAAATTTATTCTTGTGCAGGAGAATAATAGTCCAATCTTTAGAACAACAAACTATAAAATAGCAATCTGCTATACTTAGTAAAATTATTTTCATACATTTATTGTTTTGGCTCTTTCGTACGGTCTCGAAGTTCAAGTTAAATTACCATAGGTGGTTATCATTTTATTTTTTACACAGGTCATTTCCTTTAATACTCTACCCTGAAGCAATGAACAGCTCATAGTACGAGATATTGATTAGTTTGTAGAGTTAGATTCTTATCTGAAACAAAACTATAATATTCTACAACTGGGTTTGCTACTCATACCTTTTTTCCGTAAAGCGCTTTAACTCTACGGACAGTAGGTCGTTCGCGCACTCACACCTTTATCTAGTTTATATTTTTTAGAACTTAGTTTTATCATTCTAGCACTTCCTCCTCATAGTACGAGATATTGATTAGTTTGTAGAGTTAGATTTTTATCTGAAACAAAACTATAATATTCTACAACTGGGTTTGCTACTCATATCTTTTTTTCCGTAAAGCGCTTTAACTCTACGGACAGTAGGTCGTTCGCGCACTCACACCTTTATCTAGTTTATATTTTTTGGAACTTAGTTTTATCATTCTAGCACTTTCTCTCAAGCTGTATTGACGTAAATTAATTAATAAAATAGCTATCAAATACGTATTGATAGGGACATAGAGCTAGGCGAGTTCTATTTTTGATTTCCTTATTCTTAAAGTAATGTTCAACAGGTTTGAGATCAATATAAAAAGGTGTGTCCACACATGGACATTGATCGCCGGACGGCCATGACGTAAATTAATTAATAAAATAGCTATCTAATACGTATTGATAGGGACATAGAGCTAGGCGAGTTCTATTTTTGCTTTCCTTATCCCTAGAGTAATGCTCAACACGTTTGAGATCAATATAAAAAGGTGTGTCCACACATGGACATTGATCGACGGACGGCCCTCGACCACGTGTGGACACACCTTTAGCTTTAGAGACATGTCTTCGTGCACTTTAACAAATTGCAATATTATTTTGTAA
>NW_007378002.1:168925-174654 GCF_000475195.1 Diaphorina citri | reverse complement strand
TGCCTGGTGCGATCGAGTTGTGCTCAGTCTGACGGCCAAAGCTCTGGTGCATAATGTAAGTTAGAAAAAGATAAAAAAAGTTGTCCTTCGGGACGGATAAAAATAATGGTCCTTCGGGCCGACGCGAAGAAGAAATGTTCATTGAAAGTCAGTATTGACTTGGGAAAAACACCTTTGTAAATCCTAAGATTCAACTATCCATATTCGAACCTGGTTCTCTCGAAAGTATAGCCATGGCCATTGACCATGGAAAGTAGTGTAAAGTTCAATATTGGTAAGATTATCATGTAATTAGGTAAAGGTAGACATGTGCTAGACTTGAGACTAGATCACTAGAAGATGTATCTATTACCTAGTTCTGGTACATAGTAGGCCCTAGTAGGCCTAGTATATAACCTGATAATTATAGGGATGTAACAAGCAATTTAGTTAATCCTGATTCCTAGTACTTCGGTATAATTTTTGGGCGGTTTCTTAAGGGAGCCTCATAAAGGAAAGACTTAGTCTAAAGATTCATCAGCCTCAAGCACTAACTAATTCAACTTAATTAGACATCAATTACTCAATGAAGAAAGTATATTGAAACAAAACGAATCTAAAACCTGTCAATCAAATATTGTAATAATGAAAAACTGAATCTTGTCCTCCGCTGTAAGACAGTGTAAAAAAAATATAAAAAAAATAAAATAAATACAAATGAAAACAAAACACGAAACTGAAAGTACCAACACAAATCCAATATTGTTGAAAGTTGTAAAAAATTATCACCAATTTACTTCGGGAGGTTTGAGCGTTTAGCCTAAGGGCCTAGCTGTTGGCAGCATTGGCGCGTGTTAAGATAAATAGCTATTACGTAAGTAACTATTAGTATTTTAAAATTTCAAAGAGTTAAAGTACCTTTCTACTGAGGTACCTACCTACCGGACAAATACCATAATTTAGCCAAATGGATGTGTGCAGATGCAGATAGCTAACAAAGTACCAACACAAATCCAATATTGTTGAAAGTTGTAAAAAATTATCACCGATTTACTCCGGGGGGTTTGAGCGTTAGGTCTAGAGGCCTTAACGGTTGGCAGCAATGGCGCGTGTTAAGATAAATAGCTATTACGTAAATAACTAAGTACCTATTAGTATTTTAAAATTTCAAAGAGCCAAAGTACCTTTCTACTGAGGTACTACCGGACAAATACCATAATTTTTAGCCAAATGGATGTGTGTAGATAGCTAACTAATTGGAATCACCTATTGAAGGACTGTCACTCATTTCTTACTTTTTTTTTCTTGCTTAAATGTAAGAAGGTACTTACCTACCGTTGAACCTTTGACACGTTTGGCAACGTAGCCTACTTTTTAGATGAATCCTTGCTGCCATATTCAAATGGATGAACCATAATTGGAATCACCTATTGAAGGACTGTCACTCATTTCTTACTTCTTTTTCTTGCTTAAATGTAAGAAGGTACTTATTTACGGAGATATCTCGGTAAATGTTTACTCAACACTTCCGTAAATGTTGCGGTTAAAATTCTAGTTTCCTAGTGAAGAGATCGGGGTTCAAATTACGCCCGGATGCAAAACTTTTACGTCCGTATCCCGATTTTGATTCCACGGAATATACCTACATTACCTACGCTTGTAGGTCCCTAGATGACGATGGGATTAATGCTGGATCAGTAGGGGTACTTATTTACGGAGATATCTCGGTAAATGTTTACTCAACACTTCCGTAAATGTTGCGGTTAGAATTCTAGTTTCCTAGTCAAGAGATCCGGGTTCAAATTACGCCCGGATGCACAACTTTTACGTCCGTATCCCGATTTTGATTCCACGGAATATACCTACATTACCTACGCTTGTAGTTCCCTAAATGACGATGGGATTAATGCTGGATCAGTAGGTAGCAGTTATAAATTGCTCCTAATATTCTCGAGTCATTTAGAATCAAAGATGTCATTAGGCGGTACTTATTTACGGAGATATCTCGGTAAATGTTTACTCAACACTTCCGTAAATGTTGCGGTTAGAATTCTAGTTTCCTAGTCAAGAGGTTCGGGTTCAAATTACGCCCGGATGCACAACTTTTACGTCCGTATCCTGATTTTGATTCCACGGAATATACCTACATTACCTACGCTTGTAGGTCCCTAAATGACGATGGGATTAATGCTGGATCAGTAGGTATAGTAGTTATAAATTGCTCCTAATATTCTCGAGTCATTTAGGATCAAAGATGTCATTAGGTCCTATTTCATAGTCTGTTATGAGAATGGACTGAATGAGGTAGGTACTAGGTAGGTAGGTAGAGGTACCTAAACGATCCTAATGGGTCATTAATGTCATTATTCGGAATGAATCTTTATTTCTGCATTAGATAATCTCGGATTGCAGTTTAACGCTGGTTCTAGATTTTATAGGTGTCATCAGACAAGGACTGTTCAGTACCATTCGTAGCCTATTCTGTCATCTGAAGACTGTTAGAGAGAGAGAGAGAGAGAGAGAGAGAGAGAGAGAGAGAGAGAGAGAGAGAGAGAGAGAGAGAGAGAGAGAGAGAGAGGAGAGTCAAGCAGAAAATGAAAAAAAGAGAGAGAGAGAGGGAGAGAGAGAGAGAGAGAGAGAGAGAGATACTGAGAAGTTACATATACATTCGCTGGTGTGTTAGTGGAAATGCCAAAAGTGCCAACACACAAAATGTTTTTACCTTATAGTAAATGCAAATAACCATTACTTCATTTCCCCCCCGTATTAGACTAAGACATTTTAGGGTAGCTATTTCAGTGTATATACTATATATCATCCACTTAGTATTTTATTTTTTGTCCTTTAAATTCCTCTTTCACTAACCTCCTCACCGTCTCCAGGAATGTTCAATTGAATACAATAATGCTTCTTTCAAAATCCTCAATTTGCTCTCTAAAGTGGTGAAAATAAATGTGGACATAAGGACTGAAACTAACCAGAAGTATCAATGTCTTCAACAAAAGTAACAAGTCAGAGGTTTGGCAAATTGCTGCGAAATCCGAACCCTACATATATATCCTCACTGTTACATTGGATACATCTGTGTATGTAGTTCGTGTAACCAAGTATAGGTGAGTCTAATGTCTACTCTATTGTCCATCTGGTCATCAGCACCAATCTATAGGAATGTCTACTGAACACACATAGACATTCGTCATTGGTAGATATGTACAGAATTATACCTTAACCCTTTCACCCTTAAAGGGATAAAACGTTCCACAGAAACATGATATTTAAAATGGGATATATCATCCCAGATCTATCGAAAAAATTCCGTTCTCAGTGTTTTTCAAATGTTTCTTTTGTGATCTAAGACGTCAGTAAAATTCACTTGGCTAACTTGTCTGGTTTAGTCTCCATATCGATTTTTGCTCAATAGTCCTAGGAGGACATAAAACTTTGTAGAGTCCCCATTTGAACGAGAAACACAATAATGCCTGATCAGAAAATTTGAAAGATTCTTCCGGGGTGAAAGGGTTAAAGTAAAGGGATAAAACGTTCCACAGAAACATGATATTTAAAATGGGATATATCATCCCAGATCTATCGAAAAAATTCCGTTCTCAGTGTTTTCCAAATGTTTCTTTTGTGATCTAAGACGTCAGTGAAATTCACTTGGCTAACTTGTCTGATTTAGTCTCCATATCGATTTCTGCTCAATAGTCCTAGGAGGACATAAAACTTTGTAAAATTTGAAAGATTCTTCCTAAAATAAGTCGGGGTGAAAGGGTTAAAAGTGTCTTTACCATTAGGTTTGTTCAAATTCAGTCAATTTGAACGACAAACATACGAAACTCTTCAAGATTCTCGGCTGGTTTGTGTGGACACTTTCACTTTTTTCTGAGAGTAAAAATCATTTTTGTAAACACAGAAATTATCATAATTAGACACAAAAGGGAGAACCATGGCTGATTATTCAAACACACATAGGGAACATAATGTAGTACTAATTATTGTAGACATTAGATGTATCAACCGTAAATATATCGTAAACCAGATCTCATAGGCTCTTGCATAGTAGAATTTGTAAATTGAACATGTTACTGAGGTTTTAGAGATTTCCTTACACCAGAAGTCCTGGGTTCAAATCCTGACACAGTCGAAGTTTTACAGGCTTGGTGCTGAGACTGGTAGAAGGGTAGAGAACCAATCAAATCCATGTAACAGAATATCACGTCACGTGAGCTCACGTTATGTGTTTCTCATTCAGAGTTCCTCCCTAATCAATGTGAAGAAATGTGTCGTTGACAGCCCTCCCCACCCCCTTAAGTCAAAAACTTACCTGGTGGGCAAATTATGAAGCCGTAAATGGTAAGTCACTGGAGTTAATTTGGAACCAACTGGAAATTATTACTAAAAAAAAAAAAAAGTTTACCTACACTCCTGTCAAATACATTTAGATTTCTTGAAAATTTCGCATGAGATTCCCTTTCAAAATAGAGGAAAAGTGTGTGTGAAAGAGAGAGAGAGAGAGAGAGAGAGAGAGAGAGAGAGAGAGAGAGAGAGAGAGAGAGAGAGAGAGAGAGATCACTAATATTAAGCTCCGGTTTGATCAGAAAAAGTAATAAGGATTTTAATAAATATAGGAAATATTTATATATAAATAATGAGCAACACACGCCGACAACCAGAATAATATATTATCATTAAGTTTAGATAAGATTTTATAAAAGACCAACTTATACTCATATATACTTTTCACAACAACTATATGTTTTATAGGGAGCTTTTCATTTATATCCTAAAACTCTGAAGTGCTCTAATTTCCGCGTACTTAATCATACGAATAGGCGATTAGGCGCCATACCAGGGGTCCTGCGCTGACATTGTTAAACTATTTTTAGGCCTCTATTTCAGAGTTTGCGTGGGTAGGACTACTAATTTGGGTTTCAGTAACCAACGACATTGGGAATAAGCATATTTAGCCATTCTCTGTACTTTGAAACCAGTAAGGCGTACGCTTATAAAGATAGTTACACCTAAAAAGTACGGACTTAGCTTACCCACGATCGATGAAAGATCATGACAGGACTGGAATGCCAACTTTTCGAACGCCAGAGCTATGACAGGGATACAGCTGTGTGTGAAATACGCACTTGGTCAATGATTTACTCGTGCACTTATTCAGTTAGGGTACACCAAAAAGTGCCCTTAGCTTACCACGATGAAAATGTCGAGAGACTGAATGTCAAACTCTTTCACGCCGCCAAAGCTATGAGGGGACACAGTTTTAAAGAGAAAATAAGACACTTGCGCAAGGTTATTCGTTCACTTATACATACTAAAGGGTACACTAAAAAAAGGTGGACGGCTTAAAGCTTACCAACTTATGTAACAATCCTTGACAGGGCTCTGAATATGTCAACCTCTTCAAACGGCACCAAGCCTTCATGCAAGGGCGACACAGATTTCGTTTAAAAGAAAATGGCTTTGGAATTCCAATGTAAATGGTTGGAATTCCAAACATTTCTGACAAAAAGATACCACAGCAAAAGTTTTGATAGCATGAAGCACGCTAACACTTCATCTTGTTTCGACAGTCTAAATTCCATACAAAAAAAAAAATAATTTAGATTTGAATATATAAAAAAGCTTTTGAAAAGGGGAGAGGGAGTCATGGGAGAGGGAGAGCAAGAGAAGAAAGAGAGAGAGAAGAGAGAGAGAGAGAGCAGAGCAGAGCAGAAGAGAGGAAGGAGAGCAGAAGAGAG
>NW_007378002.1:142444-165822 GCF_000475195.1 Diaphorina citri | reverse complement strand
TACATATGAGCTGTAAAAATTAAACTTCTCTAAATTAGGTATCTTGAAATCACCTACACACTCCCCGTCTCAAAAACTACGAAAATGCTCAAGATGCCTTTATTTGACCGGTTTTTCGGCTACTTCGACTCTCCCGGTGCTAACAAAGTTACCAAGATCGTCTTCAAATATTGCCCCTTCATCAGTCACAGCAATGAGATCGAAAGCTTTGTTAAGTTCGATCTGCCCTTGTGGAACAACTTAACGTATGAAAAAGACTGCGGCCTAAATCCGACCCTGGTCTTTGAAGACAAAGAAGGTGAGATTGGTGGCTAGCTGTTATTTAAAAGGCATCGAGGCCGTATTTAGGGGGGGGGGATTTTATTTGACTCCTTTATTGTAGGCCAGACTAAGAAAATTTGGAGCATCCACCCCGGTACATCAGTGTATGTACTCTCAGCCCCCCTGCCTTTGACAAAATCCTGGATACGGCCCTGACCGGGGCTCAGGCATTTAGAGACCCCCGATTTAGTAATTTACTTAAAATGTCTGTCTATAAGTTGGATCATCCACCCCTCCAGGTGAAAATTTGTGGGGGACCCGTATTTCAAAATTATATGTATTGTATACCTTATACTTTGTTCTTCGTAACAAAAAGTTTCTTGGTTTTGGGGCTCCTGTAGGCCAGACTTCGAAAATTTGGAGCATCCCCTCTGAAGTAAGCCGTTGTTCCCCTTTACAGGTTAGGCCAGACTTCGAAAATTTGGAGCATCCCCTCTGAAGTAAGCCATTATTCCCCTTTACAGGTAAGACCATATTTGATTTGGACGTGACAGAAATGAGCCGACGTGAGATCACTGACGTTCTAAAAACAGCTGGTCTTAGAAAGATCAGATACATGTTCGATGGAAAGCCAACCATAGTTCCCAGGGACAATGAGGCGGACCTGTTTTGAGCTGAGAAATTCATGTGAGAGATTTACATTTTTACAAAAAATAGAAAGATCAGATACATGTTCGATGGAAAGCCAACCATAGTTCCCAGGGACAATGAGGCGGACCTGTTTTGAGCTGAGAAATTCATGGGATTTTTTGTAAAAATGTAACAAGAGAAATTTTGTAAAAGTAAAATATGTACTTCCTTTCTTTTCGTAAACTGAGACGATATAGGCCCTTTAGTAAATGTACTAGGTTGTTCTTTTACATATTAATATTTCGGGTGGCAATCGTATGATACAGGAGGTTTGGTTCGGGGGGCAAAGAGGGAGGGAAATAATTGTTGCACTCAGGCTTTGTCGCATGCATTATGGTTATTTTTAGGATGCACTTTTGTGCAGTCTTCTCTCATTATGCGAGAAAGTAAAAAGGTGAGGTTTCTAATGTTGCAACTCTCTGTAACTTAAGTACGCGGCTCTGTGGGAAAATAGTGAAACACATTGAAATGCATTTACTGAAGTGGAATTGCTAAACGTCCGTTTTTCATTTCTTAAGGAATTTGTTTATAATTTTTTTTTTTACCCATCTAGGAATCGAACGCAGCACCTCCAGGTCGAAAGTATTGTTGTCTACCCGTCCAGAGACATAGTAGGTACCTAATTTATCTTTGGTTTACCCAAACCAACAAGCATTGAACGTCAGAACGTAATAAATTTGAACAGGAGCACTAATTTTTTTTTTCTTTGACTTATACAATATATTATGCTTACAAAATGAGTTACTTATTCGTGTAGGTACATATTTTTACTGGATTTTATTAGATGGATTAGGCACACCGTCATAATGAAAGGTAGATCATGAAGATGGTATTGTATAAGAATATAAGATGCATTAAAGATGTAATAAGTATTAATGTACCTACCTACCTACCCAATCTATCCTTCTTGTTTCGAACATACCTATATGAGGGTATATTATGTTAGAGCGGGTATGGCAGGGTGTGTAGCCTCCTTATAAGTTACAACATAAAGCTGACACTTGGAAATGTTAAGTGTAGGAATGTAGGTGTAACTCATTTTGTAAGCATATTGTACCAGTCAAAGAACAAAAATGTAGTGCTCCTGTTCAAATTTATTACGTTTTGACGTTCAATGCTTGTTGGTTTGGGTAAACCAAAGGTAAATTAGGTACTATGTCTCTGGACGGGTAGACAACAATACTCTCAACCTGAATGTGCTGCGTTCGATTCCTAGATGGGTACAAAAAAGTTCTGGTTAAGTACGCGGCTCTGTGGGAAAATAGTGAAACACACTGCTATTGCAATATTCTGTACTTGATTGGGTGATGGAATGAAATTCACTTACTTACCAGTGCAAGCCTCTGAAAAAGACAGAGGAGCCCCTTCAGCTCTGCAACTTCAAGTGTAGACTGTAGGTGCTTAGGGATGAAGTGGTCGGTCATAGGAGCTGGAGTGGCAATGTTGTAAGCAGGTTGACCTTAGGTTAAAGTAAACTGCCTGGTACCGGTTTTCCTGCTTTCCACGGTTTTCCTGCTTTCGAGTAGATGGCATTACTATGTTCGTAGTTCGTAGCCTTAGACCATAGACATTAGAAAGCTCAAGGGAACATTTTTGTTCCACTGGCACTCCCAACTAAAAAAAAAAAAATAATAATAATAAAAAAAAACACCTCCCCCAAGCCTCCTTCCCAAACTCATAACACTTTTCAGAAGAATATGCAGAAGATGGCATGAAATTTGACTTAACTGCTTAACCTTTTCTTTACGATTTGCTGATTTGCTCTTATTGTCTCGACAGGTAATGAGGTGCGGGAATACCGTTCTGTTGTGGATTGCACGGTAGATTAGAGTTATGCAAGAAACAAGTGGATCTCATCAGCATAATTTCGATTTGGTTCTGGTCCGATTCTAATATTCGGAAAACAAAAGGTTTTGTGTGAGAAGCGTGGTGAAGAAATGGAAGGTGACTGATGAATATTAGCCAAAACCCCTTTAGGGGTGAGCTATTCATTTCTAACGAACGTCACAACTTTGGGTCGGGGTTGTGTTTTTTGGGTCTTTTGGGTCACTAGGAAACAATTCGCTATGATTTTGGGTTCAAATCTTTTTTGTGTGAGAAGCGTGGTGAAGAAATGGAAGGTGACTGATGAATATTAGCCAAATCCCCTTTAGGGGTGAGCTATTCATTTCTAACGGAAGTCACAACTTTGGGTCGGGGTTGTGTTTTTTGGGTCTTTTGGTCACTAGGAAGCTATTCGCTATGATTTTGGGTTCAAATCTTTCTCGAAAACTTCCTATCAAATACAGAGCACATTCGAGCCTATGATGGGACTGTAGTAACGATACAATCATCCATTAGATACGGATAGGTATACTGATAAAGTGGGTCAAGGATTAAAGGTACCTAAGATTAATGATATACTGTAATTTGACTGATAAAAGGTTTGATCAATACCACAAATGCTTGCCTATGCCTACAAGTGTACATTATGTAGGCTACATAATTAAATCCTTATATCTATAAAATAAGTGAGATGAGAGCTTCTAAACAGCTTCTGAAAAATAACCCCCTTGTTATCTGAACTTCCCACTGGACAATAAAAGAAGCCTTATAATTCTTCATAACCACTCAGTCATTGGATAGACATTCCATCCGAAGAGTCTCTGGTATCATCTGGTATGTAATGTTAATGTCTCTGTCAATGTCAAGTCTAGGCAAACTTCCTATCAAATACAGAGCACATTCGAGCCTATGATGGGACTGTAGTAACGATACAATCATCCATCAGATACGGATATACTGATAAAGTGGGTCAAGGATTAAAGGTAAGATTAATGATAGACTGTAATTTGACTGATAAAAGGTTTGATCAATACCACAGAAATACTCTAAGATTAATGATATACTGTAATTTGACTGATAAAAGGTTTGATCAATACCACAAATGCTTGCCTATGCCTACAAGTGTACATTATGTAGGCTACATAATTAAATCCTTATATCTATAAAATAAGTGAGATGAGAGCTTCTAAACAGCTTCTGAAAAATAACCCCCTTGTTATCTGAACTTCCCACTGGACAATAAAAGAAGCCTCCTAATTCTTCATAACCACTCAGTTATTGGATAGATATTCCATCCGAAGAGTCTCTGGTATGTAAAGTTAATGTCTCTGTCAATGTCAAGTCTAGGCGAAGTTTCGAAGGGTGACATTGATTGTTAATGTTTTGATTTAATATTTCAAGCATGCTCGTCTCTGGGATGTTCACAATAGTGATTATGCAACACAGCAACAGTTAATATTAAATCGGGAATTTTAAATTCAGTTTTTTCTTTCAAGAAGCTATCAATACAGTGGTGGATGAAGAGTCTTAAAAGCCATTCTCTTCTTCACTTAAATGTTGTTTCGTTCTTTATCTTACAGCAACAGTTAATATTAAATCGGGAATTTTAAATTCAGTTTTTTCTTTCAAGAAGCTATCAATACAGTGGTGGATGAAGAGTCTTAAAAACCATTCTCTTCTTCACTTAAATGTTGTTTCCTTCTTTATCTTACATATAGTGGTCAAGGCGCTCGTCAGGTACCCTCAAAAGAGCCAGTGTTATTGTCTGTGGCTTGACAGGGCTGGTTTTGTCTCAGTTTTACGTCCTCCAGCGAGACCAGGGACGAACATTGGACGCTGACCAAGTTTTGTGAACCAAGCTGATGTTGGCTGTGAAGTGTGACACGTTTTGGGCTTTAAAAGATTTCCTCTAAAATACTCTAAATAAATTATCGTTCACCGAACTATTAAAACGCAGGTGTACCTATGTGCTAATGGTAGGCAGGTATAACTATCACGCAAAATGTTGGCAAATAACATCCGTCCTAACATATCTATCCATCTTGCCAATTGACAGTGAAAAACAAGAGGAATAGCCAATTTTCAGGTCGATTTCATGTCTTCAAGTCACGATCCAAGAACTGAATTTTCAATTCTTCAGTTGACATCACAGCAGAGAAGAATTCAAAGTCATGATTTCACCTTGAATGCTAATTTATTGGCGGAATACTGGAAAACTATATTGTAACGATTCAGTTTTTGAAGATTTTTATGGCAGATAAAATTGGCACCGAATAACTAGTGGTGCGATTTCATAATTTAATAGGAATATTATGTAAAACCATATTTCACCACTAGAGGTGTTAAGTAACAATCTGACTCACTGACTGAGTAGTTCACTGAAAAGAGTAGTTCTTTTTTATAACTCACTCACTGCTTACACATCTCCAGTACACTCACTTGGGAATGACTCAATCCGACTTTGGAGCTTGAAAAGTATTCAAATTCCTATCAACAGCTACTGCACCCTTGACTGGAAAGATGTTAGATTCTGTGTGATCGTGATGTTCCCTGATTGGAATAAATTAAACACAAATAAACAATGGCGTTGAATCGGTTCAGTGCGGGACGGTAGCACTGGGATTTGCTTAAGGTCCTCTAAGACGATGGACCGGATGGACGCCATGGACGGTGGATAAGTGGTCAGAGGTAAATAGGGCACAGCCAGCGGCGCGGCGATGGCAAGTTCAACGCACCAAATCCCAGTGCTACCGTCTGATTCTGTGGATACCGACAGGTAACCATGTGGGTATTGACTATTGACTTGCTGCTGGCTTTTCCCGACCTTATTGAGATTGATATGAATGTGAAGACTTGTCGCCAAATGGAGGGAGAAACCTCCACCACTAAATATAATAATGATGACCTCACCCAGCTTGGTGGGGTTGGAAAAAGTCAGCAGCGCGGGATTGCCCAGATGGTCACCCATATACCAACCACGACGTTGACTAACATCTGTGACCTATGGTGTGGATTCAACGTTCCATCGCCTCAAGAAATAGCCAGTTCTTGATTAAAGTTTCCCCATATTGCAGAGCCTTCCACTCGAAAAACTCGCCCAGCCCTGACTGAGTGCATCTGAAACTTTAATGTCATGAAACTTTGACAGAGCATCACCAGAAGGATGATCATTAAAGTGAAGAATCAAGAGCACATGCAATATAGGTCATTGAAAAGGAAAGGTGAGTAAAAAAACTTAAACTCAGCATCATGAACCCATGGATAAATAAAATTATAGATCTGAAATAGGTCATTGAAAAGGAAAGGTGAGTAAAAAAACTTAAACTCAGCATCATGAACCCATGGATAAATAAAATTATAGATCTGAAAAAATCGTAAAATAAGTGAACGTCTAATGGCTTTATTGTATTCGTGTAGGTGATGCTCTGTCAAAGTTTCATGACATTAAAGTTTCAGATGCACTCAGTCAGGGTTGGGCGAGTTTTTCGAGTGGAAGGCTCTGCAGTATTGTCTTTAAATATGGGGAAACTTTAATCAAGAACTGGCTTTTTCTTGAGGCGATGGAACGTTGAATCCACACCACAGGTCACAGATGTTAGTCAACGTCGTGGTTGGTATATGGGTGACCATCTGGGCAATCCCGTGCTGCTGACTTTTTCCAACCCCACCAAGCTGGGTGAGGTCATGATCATTGTGACCTAATTAGATCTTTTGTGACTTTTGCTTGCCCTTGCCCCCCTATACAATCCGTTTTGAGAACGCCCTTAGTCTAAGTCTCATCTAAGTCATTAAGGATGGTTCATGATGCTGAGTTTAAGTTTTTTTACTCACCTTTCCTTTTCAATGACCTATATTGCATGTGCTCTTGATTCTTCACTTTAATGATTATCCTTCTGGTGATGCTCTGTCAAAGTTTCATGACATTAAAGTTTCAGATGCACTCAGTCAGGGTTGGGCGAGTTTTTCGAGTGGAAGGCTCTGCAGGATTGTCTTTAAATATGGGGAAACTTTAATCAAGAACTGGCTATTTCTTGAGGCGATGGAACGTTGAATCCACACCACAGGTCACAGAAGTTAGTCAACGTCGTGGTTGGTATATGGGTGACCATCTGGGCAATCCCGCCCTGCTGACTTTTTCCAATCCTACCAAGCTGGGTGAGTTCATGATCATTGTGACCTAATTAGATCTTTTGTGACTTTTGGTTGCCCTTGCCCCCCTATACAATCCGTTTTGAGAACGCCCTTAGTCTAAGTCTCATCTAAGTCATTAAGGATGAGTAATATGGCTATACTTGAGAGTTAAACTAGAACTAGAAGGTGCTCTGGTATGGAAGCATATAATTATAAACAAGTCGACTGGATCATCTTGTCATTCATGTACTCTAATACTCCATTCAGAGGTCAGTTCTTTTGCTTGTGATTTTGTGATTCCAAGGTTGGTGCGATTATAAGTGAATCTGGATCTAAGGTCCTAAAATTCAGAGGACTAGTGCATGCTAGATGGAGTACATTTATTAGTGCTTTACGTATCGTCGCGTCGTAATAACTCCTATGATTCTTTGATCTCAAAAGTTTGTTCGAGACACTCATCTTATTCTTTGATATGAAATGACATGAAATATGCATACAAGAAACTAGATGATTCCAGATTCCGCTCACATGAGGTTTGTATTTTTATCACTGTGACAATCATCATTACTTAAAAAAAAAAAAAAAAAGCTCAATAGTTTGTTAGGATATTGATATGACACTTAATAAGCAGACGTCATGAGAATAATTATGCCAGACATCAATATTAATTGATCGTCTATGACATTTGACCAACAGTTAGCAAATTTGCTGAAGACTGAATGACAGACTGACGTGAGTCGTCACGGATAACAAAACTGTTACTGTTGTCAGTCTTTTGATAATATATCGTTGCCAGTAATCACTGTAAAGCTAGGGTCTTATGAGGCCTCAAACTAGGGCCTGTCAAAGTTTGAGCCTTGGAGCCTTCACTCATGGAGGGTCGAAAAGGCTCAGTGAGGAATTTGCAGGGATTTTATGATTCAAGCTTGAAAAATTCCTAATTTGAGTACCTATGTAAAATTTCAAGAAAACAGGACATTCCGATGGGTAGAGAAATAGGTACAAAGAGCCCACCACCTTGAGGCCGTCCCTTTGATGTATGTATGTAGGTATCCTATCCATTGAAGTTATTGTCTTACTATTGATCTAGCTACTCACGCAGAGTGACGCAGACTACTTGCTAAACGTTGGTAGTAAAACAGAACTGGATGAAAATGATAAAACACCTTGAAGAGAACACTAATCCAATATTCCAATCAATCTTAATAGATTTGTGAACATTGTCATTAGTGCCATTACTTACGAGCTGGACTAGTCTGGAATCATGGACCTATGTTAGATGAACTAAGAGAGTTTCTTACCACAGGTCTAGTAACAAGCTATGATCTCTATTTTACTCTCACTCTCCTTCAGGATAATGCAGACTGCTATGCACTCCATTATGCAGTATTGCAGTATAGTGACTGTGAACTTGATGTGGTACTAGCACACCGCCGCATCTAACACGGGGATTAGTCCAAGCTTGTGATTATTGTATGCACTTGTGAGACTTGCATTAAACTTGAAATTATAAACAGTTGGGTTGGTGTTCAGGTAATAGGGAATTTCTCTTTCATTCAGGTTATTAATTTATTGCTACACTTTTGCATGCAAACGTACAGGCTACAGGTTAGGTTTGATTGGGGAAGGCTTGATTAAACAGTCTTTGAATTCATTAAAATCTGGCACCTGAGTCCTGACCATCATAAACACATAAGTTCATGAGTAGGTATATTATCTTCTATACTTTCCTTCCTATAGGATAAGGAAAGTAAAAAAAAGAGGAGGAAGGAGTTTACATCTTGTTGAATAGTTTGGAAATTCTCAGGAATCGAATGACTTGGGAGGCAATATCATCATTATCGGACAATATCCATTTGAGGCATTTGGATCTCAACCGAACCTTCTTTCGATAGTCTTCTAGCATGGGACACACAGACAAGATATGGTACACGGTTAAGGGAACCATACACGATGAACATTGCGGCGGATCTTTCTTCTCCATCAAGTGTCCATGGGTCAGAGACGTGTGTCCAATACGTAGTCTGGACAAGACTACCTCTTCTCTTCTATTGTGGCGGTTGGAAGATGACCACGGTTTCACGTTATCTTTGATGTATCTTAACTTGTTCGTTATAGGGGTCGCTTGCCATTCATTCTTCCATTCAGTCAAGGGGGCACGTTTGAAAGTAGACTTGATATCATCAGCGGTAACTTCTTGTACATTCACGTCAGGGGAGGTGTGAGCTTCATTCGCGGCCGTGTCAACCAGAACATTACCAGAAATACCATGATGACTAGGTATCCACGTGAACAATATCTCAACTCCATGGCAAAACTTCAGATCCAGGAGGAGACTTCGGATATTCAAACATATGGGGTTCGTCGGGAAAGGTTGTAGCAGGCATTGTAATGCACTCTTGGAATCCGAAAACACAATAAATTTATCTTTATGACGAGGATAGGTCTTACTGATATGTTCCAGGCAGAAATGGATAGCAAACATTTCGGCAGTGAAAACTGAACAAATGGAGTTGAGTTTTATCTTGCAGGGTTTGTTTTCGTAAACAAATGCACAGGAGGTAGAATCAGCACATTTGGATCCGTCAGTGAAGCAGGGGGCGAAATCACAATGTTCGTTCAGGTACTTCAGGAATTTCTGTGTACATTCCGTTTGATCCGTCAGTGAAGCAGGGGGCGAAATCACAATGTTCGTTCAGGTACTTAAGGAATTTCTGTGTACATTCCGCCGATGAAATGTTGATCTTTTTGTCATTGAATAGGTATTCAACCTCGGGAATATTCAAAGTCCAGGGTGGATCTTGTGTTCTTATACATACAGGGTGGAGGTTATCGATTTCGACTGAATTAATATTTTTCAATCGGGCACTCAGTGGTTTTGGTTTTTTATCATCAAAGTTGTAAACTTGATTTCTGTCTGGGTGTTCTTACACATACAGGGTGGAGGTTATCGATTTCGACTGAATTAATATTTTTCAATCGGGCACTCAGTGGTTTTGGTTTTTTATCATCAAAGTTGTAAACTTGATTTCTGTCTGGATTGAATACGATAGAATGTACGGGGTTTAAAGGATTGCATTTCAATTTGGTATAAGCTAGAGACTTGAAATTTGGTATGTAGTTCACAAATGTGACAAGGATGCAACAAAAAACGTTTGGTTGAGATGGTTGCTGCGGTTGGTGGTATTTTGACCACTTTTGGACAGATTTTGACCGTTTTTTGGTGGTTTTCAGCTATACCGACTAAGCGGTTAGAGATATTGTAAAAGTTTGGCTATAAGAACAAGAACACCCCAAATAAGCATCATTCAATAGGATGAGGAAAGCCGTGTGATGTTCACACCAGATTTTTGTGATTAACCTAACCCTATGATAGTAATCAATGCTCATTTGTGACAGCTCCTGTTTGTATCAATTTTCCATTTACACAACTTCTGAACAAATAGACATAGTCTTCTTCTTCCTAGTCTTTTCCTATTTAGATAGGGTCAGCACCCCTTAGTAGTATGTATTATTGACAGTTTTCATGCATCTAAATTTGAACAAGTAACCAAAGTTTCTTTCAACATCACAGTAGCCCTGAGGGTTAATATGATCACTATGTCTTATCGAAAGGTTGACAAGGAAAACTATGAAACATCCAAATGGGTGTAACTTATCAAATTAAAACTTGGTTGTTAGGTACCTGTCTTATCCTGTTAGGTACCTGTGTAACTTATCAAATTAAAACTTGGTTGTTAGGTACCTGTCTTATCAATGTAAAGGTTGGAAATGTACTGATACTTACTTGACTATCTTCCCATACTTCTCAAACACTTTGTGTAAGTCGCTATTAGTCAGGCTGAATGGTAAGTTGCAGACATAGACTGTGCTTTTGCTAGGAGCAAGAGAAGAGCTCATGCTTTCCAAATCCACTTGAAGAAAACTCAATTTGAAGACCCCTCAGGTTGTGCTGAAGTATGACATGATAAAACACTGATCCTGTAAGAACTTGTGGGACTAGGAAGGGTTGATTGACTTGATTGTAATGGTGAACAGTATAGAAAACACGAATGTCATTAAAAACAAGGTTTAAAAGCAGTTAAAATGCATGAAATTAATTAAATTTGATATTAATCATCCTCAAATTTCCAAATTTGAGCTTTTCTCCACTTTCCACAACTTTTTTTTTATTTTTTTACATGAAAAGAAAAACATAAACACAGCTGATTATTGATTTTTAAAAATGCGTTTAAACTGATAGAAATCAATCAGAGGGAGAAATGAGAGTAATCCCTCGCGGGAATTTGCGATTTTTTTTTTTTCATTTAATAAATCTTATTACCTACATAATTTCATTTATATTTCCAGAAAAGAATGTGAGTTGATAATTTTTTATTAAAAATCTGAAATTAAATTTTGTGTAGGTAGATGTTATTTATTCACTGCAGATGGCCATTTAAAATTTTTTTGAAGGGGGGAAAAAAATTAAAGCTTCGCTTTTTCCTCCCTCAGAAATCTACATTTTCCCCCGCGTCTCAAATACTCATTTTACTTTATTTTCTTGTCTATTTCTTCAAATCTCAAAACTCAGCAGATTTGTAATAGTGTGGCAGACCCTTGTAAATATGTAAATCTGTTGGACAACTGAAAAATCTGAAAATGCATTCCAGATGTTTTTGATTCACTGTCTTTCCTGAAAGAAGAAAGAGATGTCCTTTGCCTAATTTATCTTGAAGCTTAAAGTGCAACCATGAAGGGTGTTCTGTTCAATCAAAGTGTGAAAGGTTTGTACACCTACATCTTAAAGTTCTACTTGATTGTATAGGGGCAAACAGCCCTAAAAGTCAGGTTAATCCTATACAAATCTACCCATTATCTATCAAGATTTTTTTTTCAATTTCACACTTTACAAAAGGTAATAAACCCCTGATTACTTACATCATTCATGAAACAAGAAGGATGTTAACTTTGTGGCAAACAATATGGCAAAAGCAGCAACTGACAAAATGAATGAGATAGACTTAAATAGTTATTAGAATTACATATCCATTTTAATACAAAGAAACTATCAGTACCTAATGAAAGTAGATTCATTTTCAAAGATGGGGTTCATGTACTTTTTTCTTGCTAGAACCCTAAAGGAAAATTGTTTTACCTACTACTTATATCTTGGATGCCAAATAGAATTTGCTGTGTAAATTAAAACTTATAGGTAAGTAAAAGGTTGTAGTTTTATTGGACCTGGCAATCACAAGTTATAACTGAACAAACAACACAATAGAATTTTTTGGAGGGGGACACTACAAATGGCAAATAACCTAAACTAATGTGAGGTCTGACAGTAAAGTTAGAACACCCATCTTTGTTGCCTTGCAGATCTGTATTTTCCATTCAAGTTGCATATGCATATGGAATGTTTCCTCTTTGGACATAATAGTACAACCACATTGGCTGCTGCAGGATGCTTAGGTATATACCTATTTAAAATGGTTAAAATCTGAAAGGGGCCTTTTGAGTGACATTTTGCTATTTGTTTAATGAGAAAAAAAAAAAAAAAAAAAACAAGAATTAAACATAAACAGTCTGTTTCTCGTTCTCATTTAAGGGAGATATTTTCATTTCATACATTCATTGAAATCGAAAATTCAAATCTCTTTGGCAAAACCTGTATTGTTTCCAATGCTACCTGGAGGGGAAACTACACCTTCTATCAATGGCCTTTAAGTTCAAAGGTCACACTCTGGAGAATCAAGTAAAGAGTGGTTGACTCCTCCAGACTCCAGAAATCCAGGACAAATAGGTGGAGAATACAGCAAAAAGTAGAACTGACAAAGAGGTTGTTTACTAATAATTTACTTATTATGAAAACTACTTGTAGGAGAGTAATGCAGGGTTTATACGCTTTCCCAGGAATGAAATTCCATGACTATTCCATGACTTTTTCCAGAGTGAGTATACACATTACACAGATATATTATAAGTGAACACTTGAGCAATACAAAAATAAACCATTGTGTATCATAATCATAATATTCCTACATAATTAACATGGAAATGGACTATCTAAAGAAAGTATATCTATATGCTTCTAAAGAAAGTATATCTACGAGATGAGAAGTTGAATGAGTAAGACGCTATAACTTTTAATACTGAGAGATGAGAGATGGCAATGAGGAATTTTTGAAATCGGTCCAAAATTTTCAAAATCGGGAAATGTGTGCAACCAAATTTCCAAGACCTCCTGTAGATAATAAAGCTGAAGCGCACGTCGCCCCATTATCTTTTTCGATACATTTAGTCTTTCTCTTCTTTTGGGTCCTTTCGTCTCTTTCCAATTGATTCATAATATTATTAATTACCTTGTGAAAAAGATAAGGGATAGATAAACAGAAACGGCAAAGAAGAGAGGAAAAGGAGAGCGAAGAAACTACACATTCCAGTACAAATTACAAGTAAATAACTTTTCGACTATCTCTATCTATTATTGAGAATTTTTTCCTCGCAATGAATTCAGTCAAGCTGAAACTTTAATTGCTGACAGTCGAAATATTTATGGGAATGAGACTAAGAGAGGGAGGGAGAGAGAGAGAAAGAGAGAGAGAGAGAGAGGGAGAGAGAGAGAGGGAGAGAGAAGGCCTGGTGAATATAATGTATTATTTAATTATTTTATTTATTAAGTATTTTTCCTATATTTGAGCCTTGTTCCAAGTTGTGCTGAACTCAGGATACTTGCGTCCCGCAATTTTGTTTCTGGATGTGTGCTCCTAAAAATAAAGTGCCTAATCTGACCAAAGATTTTATACTACTCGAATAGGACTAAAGAGTCCTTTCAACGCAGCATAGTTTACTACCAAAATTGTACATAGTTAAATCCTCAAATAATGTTAAGGATGAAATTCCTCACCTCGGCTGGAATTGAACTCACGCCCTCCTGATTACCAGGCGAGCATCATGACCACTACACCACCAAGGCAGGAACATGAAAGATTTGAAAGTCATCAGGTGGAGAATCCAGGAAGGAATTAGACAGGTAAATGCATATGGAACTTGAAGGACATACTCGTACCAATCAAGGAGTATGTTTAATAGCCTGATTGCTCAAGAAGTAAACGGGTATTAGGATTTAAGATAGAGGAATGTGAAGAAGATTACAAAGCTCCTTGAATCTTTTGATGATGATGGATTTTTATATCTAAATAGGCATTATGAAACACAAATTAGGTACCGAGCTGGTAATAGGTTTAAAACGAATCAACAATATAAATTTAGTTCCGGCGCCAAGCTATGAAATCATGTTTGAAAAGTTTTGATGATAATACCTGAAGTAAAGGCGTTTTTGTACGCAAAATCCGTCTGTCTGAAGCGTTTTTCATGTATTTCTTTTAGACTTTTGATAAAACTGGTAAGTACATACTCGTATGTACACATCAAATCTATTTAGGTATCTCTGATTTAAGAATTTGTTAAATCTGGAGCATTTGACAGAAAAATTGCAAAGATTTGGAAGCGATGAAAGAATATTTCCTTTTTTTTTTAAGAGGTTTGACAGTTATTACCTATAAAGTATAAATAAAGAATATCTTTTACAAATTAATATGACTAATTCTAGAAAGTTAAGGGTAAAGAGGAGAAAAAAATCTAAAGCCGGAATGGAATTTTGAAAGTAAAAAGAAGAGTAAATTCTACATAGGTAATCTTTTAAAACTAGGTATCAGTATTAAGTTATTGTTACCTACGCTCTTTCATACTCTTTGCATCAGTAACTCTTTATTATTAGTTGTATTATCGCACTTTTAAAAGTTAGTTAGCTTAGTTGGTAGTGCGTCTGCCTTGTAAGCGCTAGGCCGCGGGTTCGATTCCCGCCCGGGGCGGATTTTATCCTGATGGGATAATGTTCGTTCTCGGAACGGCTGGCTTTCTCCTATCCTGTCTTCCTTCTCTCTTCGATTTCGGGACGATAAGATCATAGCAGTTACAGTTCTCTCTGTCAAACCTCAAAAAAAGGCGTTTTTGTGTACAAAATCCATCTGTCTGAAGCGTTTTTCATGTATTTCTTTTAGACTTTTGATAAAACTGGTAAGTACATACCTACTCGTATGTACTTAAATACATCAAATCTATTTAGGTATCTCTGATTTAAGAATTTGTTAAATCTGGAGCATTTGACAGAAAAATTACAAAGATTTGGAAGCGATGAAAGAATATTTCCTTTTTGATCCCTCTGTCGCATTCGATTGACTGATTTAACACCTAGCGATATAGCACTTTGATAAAGCATCATAGTATTTTGCCTTGGCCGCTATACTAAAACCAATGATTTTATTTATTCTTCTTCATTGAGTACTTTTACCATTTACGTTAGAAAGTAAATAATAAGTCTTATGATGTGTGAGTAGGTAACCCATGTGTTATATAAATTACATACCTACGACACTCACACACTCAAAATATAGGGTGGTATATTATCGACACGTACCTACCTATGATAAAATCCGCCCCGGGCGGGAATCGAACCCGCGGCCTAGCGCTTACAAGGCAGACGCACCACCAACTAAGCTAACTAGGCTGGCTAAATATTTCCTTTTTGAACCCTCTGTCGCATTCGATTGACTGATTTAACACCCTGCCATATAGTAGCACTCTCATACAGCATCATAGTATTTTGCCTTGGCCGCTATACTAAAACCAATGATTTTATTTATTCTTCTTCATTGAGTACTTTTACCTTTTACGTTAGAAAGTGAATAATAAGTCTTATGATGTGTGAGTAGGTAACCCATGTGTTATATGAACTACCTACCTATGACACTCACACACTCAAAATATAGGGTGGTATATTATCGACACGTACCTACCTATGAATATTTCAGAGAGAAACATTGAGCAAGAAAGATTAGGGGTGGGTTTCACCAGGATTCTTTTTAGCCCCTAACAGCCTGTTAGCTTGACAGCCCTGTTAAGCCTATCTCTTAGCTCAACAGGTTTTCTAGGAGGTAAAAAAATATTGGTGAAATCCACTGTAGAATGTATAGATTCAAATAAGTTAATGCCGACATGGGTTATCACGCCTCCACCTTTACTTTCACGTCCACCTCCAATTTGCACTAGGTTTATGTAACATCTTCACCACTTGACCACATGTACCACTCCCCAGCTCTCCTAGATCCTCCAGATGTTTCATCTCAGTCTGGTATCTCTTGTTGTTGATATTAAGAATGCCATTCATTCTCATGATCTCCTTCATTTCACCACTTGACCACATGTACCACTCCCCAGCTCTCCTAGATCCTCCAGATGTTTCATCTCAGTCTGGTATCTCTTGTTGTTGATATTGAGAATGCCATTCATTCTCATGATCTCCTTCATCTTATTCTCGATCTCCAGACTATCAATTTGTTTCGGTTGTTGTATGATGCTCACAGGGAGATCAAGCTGTTTGCGCATGCGCGTAGGAGTTCCAATGTCTCCGAGCTTGGAAGGTCTCTGGTTGGGAGTTCTGGCATTGAACCGTCGTCCAGTGCTAGGGCCGCCATTGGCTGATGGCGAGGGAAGAGGCATGGGCTCTCTGCCATTGAGTTCTGTTTCAGCTCTCAGCCTTGCCTCCATTTCCAAGAGCGTTTGATCGATGGAGTTAGCCATGAGAAAAATGTATTGTATGCTTGTGCAGAGAATAAAGTTTCAATGGATTCACTGAAGAGTCCTAGAACAGAAAAAAGTACAAAACCCCTGATTACTTACATCATTCATAAAACAAGAAGGATGTTAACTTTTTTGGCAAACATTATGGCAAAAGCAGCAACTGACAAAATGAATGAGATAGACTTAAATAGTTATTAGTTGTGCAGAGAATAAAGTTTCAATGGATTCACTGAAGAGTCCTAGAACAGAAAAAAGTACAAAACCCCTGATTACTTACATCATTCATGAAACAAGAAGGATGTTAACTTTGTGGCAAACAATATGGCAAAAGCAGCAACTGACAAAATGAATGAGATAGACTTAAATAGTTATTAGAATTAGATATATATTTTTTTTTTTTTTTTATTGTACATGATTTTACATTAACACTTATAAGTACAACGTATAATTAGATATCCATTCCAATACAAAGAAACTATCAGTACCTAATGAAAGTAGATTCATTTTCAAAGATGGGGTTCATGTACTTTTTTCTTGCTAGAACCCTAAAGGAAAATTGTTGTACCTACTACTTATATCTTGGATGCCTAATAGATTTTGTTGTGTAAATTAAAACTTATAAGTAAAAGGTTGTAGTTTTATTGGACCTGGCAATCACAAGTTATAACTGAACATAATTTGAACATTTTTAATTTTTGGCCGATTTTCAGATTCCATGACTTTTCCAGGTTTTCCAGGTTGCATATAAACCCTGGTAATGAGATTTCATACACTATAAGCTGAGGTATCAAGCTCAAACTCATAGTATTAAGTGCATCAAAGGCAATAGTGATGGGGACCATCCTTACTTAACTTTCACACCTATCACAATTTCCATGTAAAATAAGCAAACGTACATTTGTACAAAATAAATGCTTTATTGAATTGAATTGAATTTATTGAATCACATTTAGGATACTTGATTTCAGCTCATATGGTTGTGTAATGGTCAAGACACTTCCCTCGTAAAAATGAGGGCATGGGTTCAACCCCACCCAAGGTAGGTATGAAATTTTATCAATATGAGAATTTTAGACAACAATAATACCTACATAGTAGGGCAATTAGTCAGAAACAATAGCAATGAAAAAGGAAGCTCCTTTTTACTTTCCTTATCCTATAGGAAAGAAAGATATGTAATCGGGTCAAATTTTCAATGGTCAGTTTTTAGTGTCAAAACACGTTTTGAGGTCCCTAAAGCCTAAATCCAAAGTTTCAGCCATTGGTCCGTGTCTGTCTGTAAACAAAATATCTCAAGAATGGTAAGAGCTAGAGAGTTGAAATTCGGTATGTAGATGTCAAATGTGACAAGGATGCGACACAAAACTTTTGGTTAAGACCGGCGCAACGGAAAAGTAGAAATATTAAAGTCTGATAATACTTTTGTTTCTTGTAAACATATTGAAAACAGGGTGTCAATTTTGGAGAGTAAATAATTTGAAACCTAAATAGTTGGGAGTTGCATTTTTTTTTAACCTTTTCATTGATTCATTTTTTTTTTTTTTTTTAAAGAGTATATATCTTCTTCTTTTCCTCTTCATACCTAGTTCCTAAAACAGTGCCTACAACATGAGATCCTGACGAAAACATGTGGAGTAATAGCACACATTTTATGAAGATTTCCTGTAATTTTATCATAACTTAACAAATTCTAACCAATGTCAGTAGGTTGAATTAACTCTTAAAAGTATGTACCGTATTTTGTTCAAATTGATTCTTTGTTCGATGTGGTTAATCACTGTTTACATTGGAAAGCCAATGATTATGATTAACTAGAAGACCCCGGGGACATGGTCCTTAACTTTAACTTATTGTTTAAAATAAATTAATTCTGTTTCTCCTGTAGTTGAATTATTTGTCCATAGTTAAAATGAAAGTGTCGATACACTAAGCTGGTGGGGCAGGTAAATATCTCGATTCTATTGTTCTTCACACAGGCCGGCCGCTAATTGACGGACGCGCGCTGCGGCTCTCTCATAATACTATCCCAGCTGAGAGAACAGATTCATCTTTTGTCACAAGTCCAAGTTGACATTGCGTCTGGTAGGTTCAGGGGTGTAATATTTGGCTCTATTGAGGAGCGGACTACCAGGCACGGAGTTACATTCTGATAGTCGCCTGGGTGGGGGCATGGGAGGGGAAGGGGAGACATTATGTCGCCTGGGCAGGCATGGCGAAGACTCGAGATTACGACGGAGAGGGGCGGGGGAGTAGGCAGGAAGGGGGGCGTAAGAGGAGAAAGGATTCGTATTGGAGACCTGTACAAACGGATTGGTGGGATGATAATTTGAACTAGATGGAGTGACTTGACTTTGGTTGGATTGGTAAGTTGAGCTAGTGGATTGAGGATTGTATGGGTTTGAGTTTGACTGATAAGGGTTAGAACTGGAGGAGGGCTGAGAGTTTATTTGATGAGGATTTAACGAAGGGAACGGGTTTGAACTCGAGGGGTGATGAGGGGTTAACGAGTAATATGTATTGGAACTAGAGGACTGGGGATGTAGAGAATGATGATGATGATTATTTGAACTAGATGGCATATGATGAGAGGTTAACGAGTGATAGGTGTTTGCACTAGAGGGTTGACTGTTACTAGACTGAGGAGGTGTTAGTGAGTGATAGGTAGACTGATGTGAAGTTAGCTCACTGACCCGGCGTAATAGACGTGGTGAGGATGCAGACTCCATGTGTCTGTTGTGTCTAGGGGGAGGGGAGGGGGGTGTCGAGTTCCCTCCCACACCGAGATGATATTTGATATAGGAAGTAATCTTCTGCTTGGCATTGGAGTGGGATTGTTCCTCACTTAGTTTACTAGAAGGATCCGGTACATAGTATCGGTTAGGTGATACGGAGGCAGACCTATAGTAAGCATGCTGTAACTCGGAGGTATTCCTCTGACGTCTGAATGGTTGAGGAGAGGACAGAGGGACAGCAGATGCGCGACCTAGCCGGGGTTTATTATTACTATTCTTAACACTGAGTGCAGGACTAGATGCACCACTTGTTTCAATGACTTTACGATACCAGCCTGGAACATCCACATAGAGATTCTCATAGCGACGTAGGAATGGGTGACATAACTCGATTTCAAAAAAAAAAAAATAAAAATAAAAATAAAAAAAAAAAATAAAAAAAAAATGTCAGTTTTGTACCCTTTGTGAACTAGGGTGTACAATTAAACTGCGGAAGTAAAGGGCCTTTTCCGTTCCAGTCTCATTCTGGCAGTATGAACAGGGTATATCCTATTCTATTAGGTCTAGTTTTCAGTACAGTAGTTCCGGAAACAAACATGAACATCAGATCTTAAATTTCCAGAAATTGGCAACGTGGGTGGCTTTCAGTAATGCACTTACCTCTGTGTTATTGATTTGATCAGCACAGCTCTTAGCGTCCTCTATTTTGAGAAATTTATCCTTCGCTATGGACGCTTTGATCGTACGCCCGAACAGCTGACGAGCAGGGTGATAGGGTTAGGTAGAGCGCAAAAAAAAAAAAAATCTGTAGGTATTTGGGGGGTTGGGGGATTAAGGCGAAAGCCAACAAGTCCTCTTATCAATAGAATTTATAGATTCAATAGCCAAATAGGGGGAGGATCTAATCGTCCTGAAAGCGAAGAAAGATGGAAGACAGTTTTTCCATAACGTATAGAAGTTCTTCCATCAACGATCAAAAACCTTAATTGTACACCCTAGTTCACAAAGGGTACAAGTGACATTTTTTGCGAAATCGAGTTACCTAAAAATGGGTTAATGCTGAAAGGTTTATAAACACGGAGCACAAACGATACTTCGTAAAAATGAGACGAAGTATCGTTTGTGCTCCGTGTTTATAAACCTTTTATTAACCCATTTTAACACGTCTAGCAACCTAAAGCACCATGGTGGAAAACACCAAGGCACCGGAAAATTCAGCAAACAATTTATAAATGCAGAAAAGTGAGTGGCTGAAATTCGACTTTTATTCAGTCGGGTGACGTCACTGGCGATATCTATAGTAGTAGATGCAAACACCTACAGGTATACAACACGTACAAAAGGTGCACTTTTTTATTAATGAGTTTTTTACACACTGGTTACCACCAAATTGAAGAAAATCACTCAAAAAAGGCTTTTCTCTCTCTCTCTCTCTCCTAAAATAATAATTTTTACGTCAAGTTTATTTTTTAATTCATCGTCTGTTTTGAGTCCCGCGGGTCCTAGGTTCCTGGTTCCTACGTCCCTCGGGATCAATTTAAGAAAGAAATACCCGTTATGAGTTCTGAGTATGGCATTTGCAGTTAGTTTGCATTGCGCTATTCGAAATAGCGAGGGAAACAAAGGATGAAGGCAAAGAAATTTCCATTTTCCTTGAATTTCTGTAACAAATTTATTATTTCTAATATACGTACTTACAGCGAGAAAATGTTAAAATAATTAAGAGAGGAAAATTTGAGAAAGAAGGAGCAATATGGTATGGAGGAGGAGGAGGAGAAGGAGAAAGAGAAGAAGGAGGAAGAAGAGAAAGAGACTGTGGATTAGGGGGAGAAAGGAAAGTGGTATAATTGTTTAATAGTCTGGAAACAGTACCTACTTCTCTGGAGCTCGGAGGTTCTCTCTCTCTCTCTCTCCTAAAATAATAATTTTTACGTCAAGTTTATTTTTTAATTCATCGTCTGTTTTGAGTCCCGCGGGTCCTAGATTCCTGGTTCCTACGTCCCTCGGGATCAATTTAATTTGAAGTAAGAAATACCCGTTATGAGTTTTGAGTATGGCATTTGCAGTTAGTTTGCATTGCGCTATTCGAAATAGCGAGGGAAACAAAGGATGAAGGCAAAGAAATTTCCATTTTCCTTGAATTTCTGTAACAAATTTATTATTTCTAATATACGTACTTACAGCGAGAAAATGTTAAAATAATTAAGAGAGGAAAATTTGAGAAAGAAGGAGCAATATGGTATGGAGGAGGAGGAGGAGAAGGAGAAAGAGAAGAAGGAGGAAGAAGAGAAAGAGACTGTGGATTAGGGGGAGAAAGGAAAGTGGTATAATTGTTTAATAGTCTGGAAACAGTACCTACTTCTCTGGAGCTCGGAGGTAGATATGAAACAAGTGCAGCAATGTTTAATTATGTTGCCCCTTACAGGGTGGACGCAACACGCATTGTCCAACGTACCAAAGGTCGATTTTTTGAGGAATTCCCAAAAAGTCGATATTATAGATATTTAGGATTTTAGGATGGCCTGTGAGAGAAGTAGAGTAATTTTTCGATGGAAAGCATCAGTAGGCAAATGGTTCTAAGTTCAAAATTGCTAGTTTTTCAAGCAATATTCCGCAAAAAGCCCCTTTGAAGGAAGCCGTTTGGTGGCAAAAACCTAAAGGCCACTGCTGAAGTCTAGAGGTCAGATATCTTATACCTGATACTCAAAATAACAACTTAATCTTAGTTAAACCACAGTTAAATACTTACTCTTTATAGTATTGTTAAAGATCTTAGGTGTCTAGACCAAAGCGAAATTCATGAAAGGGAACACGCAATTTCTATTTACTATCGAGTTTTATTTCTTATCGAGTTATCTCTTATCGAGGTTCCACTGTAATATTAATAGAGCACAACATATTAATTGTTTATTGTCACTTTTAGTAAACACTCTCAGGAGCAAAAGAAAATTTTACCAGCACAAACAACGGTTGCTAGGAGACTGAGATATGAAACAAGTGCAGCAATGTTTAATTATGTTGCCCCTTACAGGGTGGACGCAACACGCATTGTCCAACGTACTAAAGGTCGATTTTGAGGAATTCCCGAAAATTCGATATTATAGATATTTAGGATTTTAGGGAGGCCTGTGAGAGAAGTAGAGTAATTTTTCGATGGAAAGCATCAGTAGGCAAATGGTTCTAAGTTCAAAATTGCTTGTTTTTCAAGCAATATTCCGCAAAAAGCCCCTTTGAAGGAAGCCGTTTGGTGGCAAAAACCTAAAGGCCATTGCTGAAGTCTAGAGGTCAGATATCTTATACCTGATACTCAAAATAACAACTTAATCTTAGTTAAACCACAGTTAAATAGGTACTTACTCTTTATAGCAAAAAGTATTGTTAAAGATCTTAGGTGTCTAGACCAAAGCGAAATAAAATTCATGACTACAAGCGACATATCGATGGCATCACCCGGTACAAAATTAGCAGAAATTATTTTCGAAATGCGTGTAAGTAAACATTTTCATACTGAAAAAAGTTCCAGAGAAAAAGAACCCAATAAATAACGGGTTTAATTCCGCGCCATTTACGTAATTGTACATTTTATTCGAGCAGTGACGGGGCCTAGAGTTTCACCCCCGCGACCCCACCCCCGGGGGAGGGAGAAATAAAAAGCATAAGAGCAGTGACGGGGCCTAGAGTTTCACCCCCGCAGTCCTCACCCCCGCGACCCCACCCCCGGGGGAGGGAGAAATAAAAAGCATAAGGTGAGTAAGAGAAAATAAAATGGGAAAGTAATGTGTTGAACCTGTAGCTTTTCTCATTTTCTCGCGCCATGTTTACTTTGAGAATAATACTGCTGAAGAAAAATTATTATAGGTATAGGTGTTGAATTGAAAATTATTCCCATAAAGAAGTACCTATTAGGTGTAAAACGAACCTACCCAATGATATTCGTAAAACTAGTGAACAATACACAACATTCAAAACTGTGATCAAAGAAAAGTCGACAAGACAGTGAAAGCATCAAAGGGTTAAGTTGAAAATTCGTTGATGTTAGCGGAGACGCCAAAACTCCAAATATACATAACCCCATAGGCGGCGATAGGGGGGGGGCTTGGGGGGCTTAAGGCCCCCCCC